>NW_026512099.1:0-300000 GCF_027579735.1 Bombina bombina
AGTACATAATATCTCACATATCTATAGTTATTAGAGGTGCCCAGTACATAATATCTCACATATCTATAGTTATTAGAGGTGCCCAGTACATAATATCTCACATATCTATAGTTATTAGAGGTGCCCAGTACATACTATATATCACATATCTATAGTTATTAGAGGTGCCAGTACATAATATCTCACATATCTATAGTTATTAGAGGTGCCAGTACATAATATCTCACATATCTATAGTTATTAGAGGTGCCAGTACATAATATCTCACATATCTATAGTTATTAGAGGTGCCCAGTACATAATAACTCACATATATATAGTTATTAGAGGTGCCAGTACATAATATCTCACATATCTATAGTTATTAGAGGTGCCAGTACATAATATCTCACATATCTATAGTTATTAGAGGTGCCCAGTACATAATATCTCACATATCTATAGTTATTAGAGGTGCCAGTACATAATATCTCACATATCTATAGTTATTAGAGGTGCCAGTACATAATATCTCACATATCTATAGTTATTAGAGGTGCCAGTACATAATATCTCACATATTTATAGTTAGTAGATTTGCCCAGTACATACTATCTCACATATCTATAGTTATTAGAGGTGCCTAGTACATAATATCTCACATATATATAGTTATTAGAGGTGCCCAGTACATAATATATCACATATCTATAGTTATTAGAGGTGCCAGTACATAATATCTCACATATCTATAGTTATTAGAGGTGCCCAGTACACAATATCTCACATATCTATAGTTATTAGAGGTGCCAGTACATAATATCTCACATATCTATAGTTAGTAGATTTGCCCAGTATATAATATCTCACATATCTATAGTTATTAGAGGTGCCTAGTACATAATATCTCACATATATATAGTTATTAGAGGTGCCCAGTACATAATATATCACATATCTATAGTTATTAGAGGTGCCCAGTACATAATAACTCACATGCAGGGCAGCGGCTTCAAAGGCTAATAAGATACTAGCATGTAAGAGGTATTGATTCAAGGGAGGAAAGCATAATTCTGTCATTATATAAAGCCCTGGTAAGACCTCACCTTGAGTTTGGAGTGCAGTTCTGGGGACCGATCGCTAAAAAAGATATTGCAGAACTAGAAAAAGTTCAGAGAAGGGCCACAAAGCTAACATGGGGATTGGAGAAATTAACCTATGAGTAGAGGCTAGCCAAACTGGGTCTGTTTTCTTTAGAAAAACGGCACTTGAGAGGTGACATGATTACTTTATATAAATATATTCAAGGCCCATATATAGAGATGGCAGAAGCTCTGTTTATTCCAAGAAAATTGTTTCTGACAAGACGTCATAATTTAAGGTTGGAGGAAAGGAGATTTAATCTCCTGCAACGGAAACGTTTTTTCACTGTAAGAGCAATAACATTGTGGAACTCATTACCAAAGGAGGTAGTGAATGCCAATACCATAGATACATTTAAAAATAGTCTGGATACATTTCTGTATATAAACAAAATTCATGGATATGATTGCTAGTATTAAATGGGTCACCTTTTAATGGGGTTATTTAAGCTTAACTGGAGCTTTTTGTAAGTATTTTAGATTTGTATAGGTTGAACTCGATGGACTTCAGTCTTTTTTCAACCTTATCTATCTACTATGTTACTATGTTACATATCTATAGTTATTAGAGGTGCCCAGTAAATAATATCTCACATATCTATAGTTATTAGAGGTGCCCAGTACATAATATCGCACATATATTAACAGCAATTTATTCTGGTGAAGTTGCCTCACTGGATAAAATGAAAGTTATTTTGAGGGGACAGAGCTGGCACAATCCCTGAAAACTGCAAGTTCGCCCTGACCTTGAAAACTGCGAGAGGGACAATGAGCAGTTCCAGAACTTGTGACCATTCCCCAAGGTTGGCCTGGACACAAATAGTTGGGTGTAAATAGGAGTCAAATGTTGGGGTGTTCTGCCCTACAACCTGCCACTGCTATGAGTCACATGTATTTATTTAAACCCAAGGGAAGGAAATACCTTTTGTTTGACTTCTTTGGCTTCTTTTAGATAAAACCTTCTGTAATATTAAAGAGATAGGAAACTCAAAATTAAACTTGCCTTATTCAGATAGCACATGTTATATTACAATCTTTACATTTACTACTAGTTTCAAATGTACTTTCTTCTCTTGATATCCATTGTTGAAAAACAATATGTACATATCCTACGCTAGTCGGAGTTAGCTGGTGATTGGTGCCTGCACACATTTGTCTCTTGTGATTGGCTGATTAAACGTGTTCAGCTATCTCTCAGTAGATCTTAGTAGTTCATTGCTGCTTTTCAGCAAAGCATATCAAGGGAATGAAGCAGGTTTGATAATCAAAGTGTTTTTTAAAATAAATAAAAAATATTGTTTTTTTTTCTCTTTAAAGCTTATAAACACTTGCACACTCCTAAAACTTACATTAATAGATCCCATAAAAATAAATTATTTTTATATACCCCAACGTTTTAAAAGTAGCTGACGTGCATTTCGTTTTGCTCATATTATTTAGCTGCAGTGAAAGGTCTGAGGCTGACATGATTTCTGAGCTGTTATAAACATGTAGATTTGGCCATTATTTATGGTTTATGTTCCTTGTACAATGGTGGGGTTTGCTCATGATTCTGTCCGCTATAATCTTAATTAGCAGCAGGCAAGAAGCTAACGAACAGCTTCACTCAGCGTATCTCTGTTAGCTGCAAAAAATTAATGACACTCTAGCGATTGAAAGAGTTGAAACAGCTGTCTGTGGGCTGATTTACTGTCACATACAGTGCTATGATTTAAATGCTGGCTATACAGCAACCACTTTCTTTTAATGGTAAAACAGAACTATTACATCTAGTGTGAAAATTGCTAAATGACTATTAAAGGAAGACAAATCCTAAAAATTAAACTCAAAACGTAGGAGGCAATCAACTTAGTAGTTCAGACAGTATACAAGTAGTGAGTAGCCGTTAAAAAGGGACTGACTACTCCAGAATTTGTATTGTTTAAATAGTTAGACAATCCCTTTATTACACATTTCCCAGTTTTGCATAACAAACATGGTTATATTAATATATTTTTTACCTCTGTGATTAGCTTGTAGCTAAACCTCTGCAGACTGCCCCCTTATTTCAGTGTTCTTTTGACAGCCTTGCATTTTAGCCAATCAGTGCTGAATCATTAAAAACCCCATGCAAGTAAGCACGTTATCTATATGACACACATGAACTAGTGCTTTCTAACTGATAAAAACTGTGAAATGCGCTGAGATAAGAGGCGGCCTTTCAATGGCTCATAAATTAGCATATGAGAACAAAGCCAATTTGATGATAAAAGTAAATTGGAAAGCTGTTAAAAATGTAATGCTCTCTCTGAATCATGAAAATTTAATTTTAACTAAACTGTCCCTTTAACAAAGTGCAATTTTTTTTATTTATTTTTTTATATTCACAGGCTGTATCAGGTCCAAAGTTTTTTTTCTGTGATTTGTCAAGTTGTACCATTCATCCTGTAGCTGGAAAGTAAAGTGCACTATGGGTGCCTCTCCTTCAGAGGCTTTTGTATGACAAGTTCCATTAAGCGGGTGTGCCAGAAGAATTCTCAGCTTTCTGTCTACGGCACATGACTGGCTATATTGCTCGTCATGATGCTTAACCCCAGGGGGATCTGAAACACTTATTTATATTGAGCTTTGCTAATAGCTAAAACAATGTATAAGCCCACTACTAAGTGCATTGTTTCCAATGTTTTGATTTGTGTCCTTTTAACCCTTTGATGACAGGGTTAATTTGTTTATATCAGAACAACGTTCCGATGTAAACAAATTGAAATCCTGCGATCGTGCACATGATCGCGAGATTTCAATGATGGGATCGGGTCAGGTGGGCATACCTGTGATGCTAGGCACGCCCTCCAGACCGCAATCACATCATGGAAGCGCCGTTGGCTTTCGGACAGCCAAGGGTTATGATGTTCTATTTCGTCCTAACGGCACTAAATCCCAGTGTAATTATGACGGAATAGAACGGCATAACGGCGTTAAAAGGTTAAGAATACAAACAAAATGACTTATGCTCTTACAAAAACAAAAGAAGGCATACAAATAAATTCACAAAGATAATACACTATGGGCCAGATTACAAGTGGTGCTCTAAGAAGCACTTTCACTCGTGCAATAACACCGCCAGAAGTAAAGATTTTGTGCGTGCGGATTACAAATTGAAAGTAAAACTGTTACACACAAGCGAAACCCGACAAGCACCAACTAAAGAGCTTTGGATATTGTGACCGCACTAACTTTATCTCCCCATAGACTTCAATGGAGAATGTAGAAAAAAAAACCTGGCATAGAAATATCCGTTTAACATTGTACTGTATCTGAATGGAATGGGAAATATTAATAAATCCTGTCGAGTTAGCACGCAAGCAATGTGTTTTTTTATTCTGCTTTTAAGGGACAGTCTAGTCAAAAAATAAACGTTCATGATTCAGATAGGGCATATAATTTTAAACAACTTGCCAATTTACTTTTATCATTAATTTTGCTTTGTCCTCTTGTTATTCTTACTTTGAAGCTAAACCTAGGTAGGCTCATATGCTAATTTCTTAGCCCTTGAAGGCCAACTCTTATCTGAATGCATTTTGACATTTTTCACAACTAGAGGGTGTTCTCATGTGCCATATATTTAACATTGCTCTCACGCCCGTGGAGTTACCTAGGAGTCAGCACTGATTTGCTAAAATGCAAGTCTGTCAAATGAACTGAGATTAGAGGGCAGTCTGAAGAGACTTAGATACAAGGTAATTAGAGAGGTAAAAAGGGTATTAATATAACTGTGCTGGTTATGCAAAACTGGGGAATGGGCAATAAAGGGATAATCTATCTTTTTAAACAATAACAATTCTGGTGTAGACTGTCCCTTTAAATTTGATTGCACTTGAGCGTACTCGATTACTTTCAACTTGTTTCTATATTGATTGCTAACATAAGCAAGCCACTTAATCTAGCCCAATATGGGTTCCATATATTAAGCAGCGTATGCTGCAATGGAACTCTTGAGCATTAGTCATCTCCACCACCTATAAGTTAGCAGATAGAAATCATTCTGAACACGTTTGTTCAGGGTGATTGACAGGTCCTTCTTTAGTGCAATTGGTCAGGCGACGGAAGGGGCACCATTACACACTACAAGTAAAATATAAATATAGTCCTATAGGAAAATGTACATTCATAGACAAAAAAAAAATGAAGTTGGTAAAGGGTAAATTCTCACTTAAAGGGACATGAAACCCAATATTTTCTTTCATGATTCAGACAGAAAATACAGAAATTAGAGGTGCCAGTACATAATATCTCACATATCTATAGTTATTAGAGGTGCCAGTACATAATATCTCACATATCTATAGTTATTAGAGGTGCCAGTACATAATATCTCACATATCTATAGTTATTAGAGGTGCCCAGTACATAATATCTCACATATCTATAGTTATTAGAGGTGCCAGTAAATAATATCTCACATATCTATAGTTATTAGAGGTGCCAGTAAATAATATCTCACATATCTATAGTTATTAGAGGTGCTCATTACATAATATCTCACATATATATAGTTATTAGAGGTGCCAGTAAATAATATCTCACATATCTATAGTTATTAGAGGTGCCTGTACATAATATCTCACATATCTATAGTTATTAGAGGTGCCCAGTACATAATATCTCACATATCTATAGTTATTAGAGGTGCCCAGTACATAATATCTCACATATCTATAGTTATTAGAGGTGCCAGTACATAATATCTCACATATCTATAGTTATTAGAGGTGCTTAGTACATACTATCTCACATATCTATAGTTATTAGAGGTGCCAGTACATAATATCTCACATATCTATAGTTATTAGAGGTGCCAGTACATAATATCTCACATATCTATAGTTATTAGAGCTGCCCAGTACATAATATCTCACATATCTATAGTTATTAGAGGTGCCAGTATATAATATCTCACATATCTATAGTTATTAGAGGTGCCCAGTACATAATATCTCACATATCTATAGTTATTAGAGGTGCCAGTACATAATATCTCACATATCTATAGTTAATAGAGGTGCCAGTACATAATATCTCACATATCTATAGTTATTAGAGGTGCTCAGTACATAATATCTCACATATATATAGTTATTAGAGGTGCCCAGTACATAATATCTCACATATCTATAGTTATTAGAGGTGCCCAGTACATAATATCTCACATATCTATAGTTATTAGAGGTGCCCAGTACATAATATCTCACATATATATAGTTATTAGAGGTGCTCAGTACATAATATCTCACATATCTATAGTTATTAGAGGTGCTCAGTACATAATATCTCACATATCTATAGTTATTAGAGGTGCCAGTAAATAATATCTCACATATCTATAGTTATTAGAGGTGCCCAGTACATAATATCTCACATATCTATAGTTATTAGAGGTGCCCAGTACATAATATCTCACATATCTATAGTTATTAGAGGTGCCAGTATATAATATCTCACATATCTATAGTTATTAGAGCTGCCCAGTACATAATATCTCACATATCTATAGTTATTAGAGGTGCCAGTACATAATATCTCACATATCTATAGTTAATAGAGGTGCCAGTACATAATATCTTACATATCTAAAGTTATTAGAGGTGCTTAGTACATACTATCTCACATATCTATAGTTATTAGAGGTGCCCAGTACATAATATCTCACATATCTATAGTTATTAGAGGTGCCAGTACATAATATCTCACATATATATAGTTATTAGAGGTGCCAGTAAATAATATCTCACATATCTATAGTTATTAGAGGTGCCAGTACATAATATCTCACATATCTATAGTTATTAGAGGTGCCAGTACATAATATCTCACATATCTATAGTTATTAGAGGTGCCCAGTACATAATATCTCACATATCTATAGTTATTAGAGGTGCCCAGTACATAATATCTCACATATCTATAGTTATTAGAGGTGCCAGTACATAATATCTCACATATCTATAGTTATTAGAGGTGCCCAGTACATAATATCTCACATATCTATAGTTATTAGAGGTGCCCAGTACATAATATCTCACATATCTATAGTTATTAGAGGTGCCCAGTACATAATATCTCACATATCTATAGTTATTAGAGGTGCCAGTACATAATATCTCACATATCTATAGTTATTAGAGGTGCCCAGTACATAATATCTCACATATCTATAGTTATTAGAGGTGCCCAGTACATAATATCTCACATATCTATAGTTATTAGAGGTGCCTAGTACATAATATCTCAACAGATATATATAGTTAGTAGAGGTGCCCAGTACATAATAACTCACATATATATAGTTATTATAGGTGCCAGTACATAATAACTCACATATCTATAGTTATTAGAGGTGCCAGTACATAATATCTCACATATCTATAGTTATTAGAGGTGCCCAGTACATAATATATCACATATATAGTTATTAGAGGTGCCCAGTACATAATATCTCAAATATCTATAGTTATTAGAGGTGCCAGTACATAATATCTCACATATCTATAGTTATTAGAGGTGCCCAGTACATAATATCTCACATATCTATAGTTATTAGAGGTGCCAGTACATAATATCTCACATATCTATAGTTATTAGAGGTGCTCAGTACATAATATCTCACATATCTATAGTTATTAGAGGTGCCCAGTACATAATATCTCACATATCTATAGTTATTAGAGGTGCCAGTACATAATATCTCACATATCTATAGTTATTAGAGGTGCTCAGTACATAATATCTCACATATCTATAGTTATTAGAGGTGCCAGTACATAATATCTCACATATCTATAGTTATTAGAGGTGCCTAGTACATACTATCTCACATACAGGTATATATATAGTTAGAAGAGGTGTCCAATACATAATAACTCATATATATAGTTATTAGAGGTGCCCAGTAAATAATATCTCACATATATATAGTTATTAGAGGTGCCAGTACATAATATCTCACATATATATAGTTATTAGAGGTGCCCAGTAAATAATATCTCACATATCTATAGTTATTAGAGGTGCCCAGTACATAATATCTCACATATCTATAGTTATTAGAGGTGCCCAGTACATAATATCTCACATATCTATAGTTATTAGAGGTGTCCAGTAAATAATATCTCACATATCTATAGTTATTAAAGGTGCTAGTACATAATATCTCACATATATATAGTTATTAGAGGTGCCCAGTACATAATATCTCACATATCTATAGTTATTAGAGGTGCCCAGTACATAATATCTCACATATCTATAGTTATTAGAGGTGCCCAGTACATACTATCTCACATATCTATAGTTATTAGAGGTGCCTAGTACATACTATCTCACATACAGGAATATATAGTTATTAGAGGTGCCCAGTACATAATATCTCACATATCTATAGTTATTAGATGTGCCCAGTAGATAATATCTCACATATCTATAGTTATTAGAGGTGCCTAGTACATAATATCTCATACAGGTATATATAGTTATTAGAGGTGCCCAGTACATAATAACTCACATATATATAGTTATTAGAGGTGCCCAGTACATAATAACTCACATATCTATAGTTATTAGAGGTGCCAGTACATAATATCTCACATATCTATAGTTATTAGAGGTGCCCAGTACATAATATATCACATATATAGTTATTAGAGGTGCCAGTACATAATATCTCACATATCTATAGTTATTAGAGGTGCCAGTACATAATATCTCACATATCTATAGTTATTAGAGGTGCCAGTAGGAGACTTCCGGTAGGAGGGCTAAGCAAGCAGACGCGTGTGAAGTACGCTGCCTGCTTCCAGAGGCCTAAGAAAGGAGCCGCGGCATCGAGTGCCTATAGGCGGGCCGAAATCACCCAGCCCAGGACCCGTAGCTGCCGCCAAGGAGGCCTACAGCCCTGCAGAAATTGCGGACATCGGCCTAAAAGGCCCATCTGCAGAGGCTGTCCAAAGAGTTCCCAGTGACACACGCTGTCCGCCAGGACCCAAAGGAGCAAGTGGTGAGCGGATACAGCAGTGGGACAGGTCTCCTATACAGCCACTTCTTGCCCCAGGAGGAGAGGTGACAAGCGTTCCTTGTCGACCAGCTCAGGAAAGAGGCTAAAGGGATCCTGAGTACAGCATCACCTCGACCTGCCAGTAAGTCCAGATATTTGGAAGAGCAGCAGGAGAGAAAGTCCTGCAGAGCGGCGGAACCACAGATACCAGAAACATCTTCACAGAATAAGATAAGTTTGGATTTACCTTTTCTTATCAACCTTACTAATAACTTTGCTGAATAATGACTGTATACAATCGGTAGAGGGGGGAGGGGTGTCAGGTGTAAAGCCAGATTGTGAACATAATAGAGCTCCTGCGAGAGTAGGGCCTGACATAAGCCACCCATCCCCCCCCCAACCCCCCTCAACCCTTCCAGCACAGCATAACCCCCAGAAGATTAAAATGTCCTGAAAGAAAGAGCTCCAGAATATGAACATTTTAATATCTCCCCTATAAGAAGAAAATAGGGTAAAGAGAGCACTCATAAAGGAAAGCAAAGCAAATAACTGGTCTATAGGGGGAAGGAGCTAGGAAAAAGAAAAAAGAGACTTTTTAAGAAGAAGGAGGGAAGAAGAAAAGGAGAGAAGGAAGGAAAAGGAAGAAGGAAGGGGAAAGAAAAGAGAATAAAGAGAGAAGAAGGAGGAAGAGAAAGGAGGAAGAAAAGAAAAGGGAAAAAACACAGATTAATAACTGGGCTAACTGTTGGAAAGAAAGGAAAAAAAAAGACAAGAGAAGTGAGAGAGCGGGAGGAGAGAGAAGGAGAGAGAAGGAGAGGAGAAGTGAGGGGGAAGGAAGGAAAAAAAAAAAAAAAAGTCCTGAATTGTTTTCTTTCTTTTCCCATTTTTCCATTTTTTCACTTAAGAGGGACTCATAAGCGCTTTTTAAGCAACATTTGCCACAATAATAATAGCAGTGGAATAAGCTGCACAAGGACATTGTCTACAGAAACTGTTACTGAATATGATCTAGGGGCAACCCAGGTTTAAAAGAGTAGTGTCATTCATACTCTCTGTGGCTCTCTCTTTTTGCTTGTTAAAATTGGTATAGGCCTAAAAACCATGATAGAAATGTTTATGATGGCAATATTAAGTGTCACCACATGTTTTATATTTAAGCTTCTAGAATATGTCGGTATGCTGTATCTTACAAAATAATATAAGGTTTAAGGCAAAGGTGATAAGTGGTAAATGTGTTAGCTCTATTCCCCAAGAAAGGAAATTATTAGACAACATAGGATATAAGTAAAAGGGATAATATACAACAATATACAACCGAGCTAGCTCTACTCCCTAAGATAGAAGGACAAGGGAAGGGATAGGAAGGTGAGAGGGAGAAGGAAAAGGGGTGAAATTATCTCAGGTTTTAAAGTAACAAGTGCTTGCTAATAAGTGCTAGCTTTATATACTTGAAAAGGAATTTTCTAGCTTTTTTTTTTTTTTTTTTGCTCTCCTCTTTACTCTATTTCTGGGCCAAGGTTTTACATCTTTATAAACACGCACATATTTTCAACTATACACAAAGCTCTGCAAATAAGTCTTAATAGAAGAGGTGAACCAAAGCAGGCTCACTAAAAAACTCTACAAGCCTTAAACAGTCTGTAAGGATAGAAAAATCCTTAAGTCTCTTTTGCACCTGATAAGGTGGATAGAGAATTAAAAGCAATTTCAGAGATTTTTTTTTACACGTAACAGTATGGTAAAAGCTAATAAAAATAAAATAGGCTAAACTTGAATGTAAGAATCTAGGTAAAATTGGTTTGGAACAGATAGTAGTCAAATCTTGGTAGATATAATTTAAATACATCTATAGATAATCCTCTCATTGAAGTAATCGTCAAGACTATACAACAGCTTGGTAAAGGCCAGCTTACTCGCCAGATAGAAATAAAAATTTCAACATCTTTTATACAACGCAAATAATTCAAGACAGAAGAGAAAATAGTAAAACTTGAATAAGTACGTATACCCTCAGCTAAAAGTATAGTCCACAATTCTATTTTAATTTGGAAAAATACTCTCCACTCTCTAACTAATAGTGGTGGGCCTAAAATCTCCTCATTATCAATTACATAGTCTGGAATCACACATTAACACATAGTCTCACTCTCTAAACACAAGTGGATATCATTTAATCTAGGGGGAAAGGAAAAGTTCACATATATATATGGATAAATATTTAAACAAAAGTAAAATCACTTCACCAGGTATGTCGTCCCGAAGTAAAAACCAAGAAAGAAAAGGGAATAGAATATCACAGGATTCACAGGGGGGAATAGGGGAAATAAATCTTTCACAAAGTTCTAACAATGAAGAATTAATTAAGCAGCTTGATGCACTATTCACACCCAAGTTCGACTTAATTCAAAATAATATCACTTCACTAACACTTGAAGTAAAACAATTTGCAACCAGACTCACGTATGCAGAACAGAGAATATCTGATATTGAGGATGGGGCCCTACAGAGGGAACAAACACTACGCACTATGTCCACCCAGATTGAAAATATGAAAAATAAACTTGAGGACTTAGAAAACAGGGCCAGAAGAAATAATTTACGTCTTATTGGCCTAACAGAGGACATACAGGAGAAAGATCTTAAGAGATTTGTGGAGGTAGAACTAATGGCTCTATTAAATATTGGAGATGAAACTCAAAATATAACAATTGAGAGAATACATAGAATAGGCTCAGAGAGACAAGAGGAGGGAAGAAACAAAGCAGGCAGACCGGTTATCATGAAATTGCTGAATTTTCAGGAAAAAATTAAAATTATGAATGCTTATAGGAAAGTAAATGGAGAAGTTATCTATAGAGGCAGAAAACTTTTGTTATTTAATGACTTCTCTTACGAGACATCTAACAAACGACGCTCTCTTGCGCCAATATGTACCAAACTAATACAAGACGGGTGGAGAGTTAGACTTTTGTACCCTGCCAGACTTAGCATTAGTACCACCGCAGGGAACAGGATATTCACAGATGTAGAGGAAGTAAACGAGTTTCTTAAAGAGCATAAAGATAGCTTAGAAAGACAACAAGGCCCTGTAACATGAATAGTGCCCCTGCTCTCTCTGAATCTCTTGATATTGGTTTTAGCTTTTAAGGTTAACACATAAAGGAATATAATGTATACTAACTTTGATTTTAGAAAAATGTATAGAATAAAATTTAGTTATGGGGGAAAATTCCCCTTCAAGGGAAAACTGGAAGGGAAAAGGAAGACCCCCAGCGAAGTAAGGGGAACTAATAAAGTCTTGGTAATTTATAATTTTTTTTTTTTTTTTTTTTTTTTTTTTCTCTCTTCTCTCTCCCTCACTCCATTCTTCAACTCTTCCCTGTGTGCTGCTATGACCACCCTATCCTGTTAATACTTTACAGTCAGAAACGACTTATCAATAATAGTTAAACCCATAGATTAGTGAAAATGAGTCTTAAAGTAGTTTCGTGGAATATAGGGGGAATAACATCACCCATGAAACGCAAAGCTATTTTGAGATACGCGAAAAAGCTGGGTGCTCAGATATTGCTTTTGCAGGAAACACACCTAAAAGGGGAAGAGGCTATTAAACTAAAAGGGGGTTGGGTGAAAGAGGTGATATATACTACAGGGCATCAAAGGAAAAAAGGAGTGGCCATCCTGTTTAGTAAAACAATAGAATATAAAATTGACAAACTAGTGAGAGACGTGGAAGGAAGGTACATTATACTAGAAGCTGAAATTGCACATAGGAAGATTGTAATTTGCAACGTATATGGTCCAAATGAGGAGGATATTGACTTCTGGCAAAGCTTGCGAGATAAGTTGTTAATATACTCCACGCATACCATAATTATTGGTGGAGATTTCAATATTGCTCCCAATAATACAGTTGATAGAAGTAGAGATAACGGTGAGCAAGCAATAAGACAAAAAACGCTAGATAAATCCACAATAGCCAGAAGAAAAAGAGAGTCTCTTCTTATAAAAAGGTTTCAGCAAGATCTAAAACTAATTGATATATATAGAACTAGACACCCTGATGAGAGAGAATATACATGCCTCTCGAAATCAAAAAAAACTTTATCCAGAATAGACTATTTTCTCATCTCAGAAAAGCTAATAGATTGTATTCAGGAGACACTTATTGATATAATAACTATATCAGACCACGCCCCCATTTCAATTGCATTAGACCCCAAACAAAAGATGCGGAAATCTAATCAGTTCTTCTTTCCAAAATATCTAGCAAAAAATAGTAAGTTTATAAATTTCTTAAGATCTAAATGGGCTGAATATAAACAGTTCAATAATAGCTCTTCTGACAAAACTCACATATACTGGAACGCCGCAAAAGCCGTATTAAGAGGCGAAATTTTGGCATACCAAATAAAGCAAAATAAAAAAACACACGCATATAAAAAGCAGATAACCAACTGCGTGATCAATAAATATTCCAGATATATCCAGACAAAAACTCCAGATAGCTGGCAACAATATATTCAGGCTAAAAAAGACAGAGACACCTACCTCATGCAAAACGAGATTAGAGAAAATATAAAATCCTGCGCACAGTTTTATAGGTATGGCAACAAGGTGGGTAGCTTTCTAGCAAGAATTGACAAAAATCACAAAACCAAAAGCTTTATAAAAAAAATTAAAAATAAAGATCAGATCTGGACTCAAACAGAAGATATACAAAAGGCCTTTCTTGACTATTTCACGGAGCTTTATTCAGCACAGCATATTGATTATACTATCAAGGATTCATTTTGGGAATCCTTGACAGTCCCAAAACTAGAAAATAATTGTTTAACTAAAATCAATGAACCCATTACAGAAAATGAAATAAGACAAACAATTAAAATGATGGCAAATAATAAAGCGGCAGGGCCGGATGGCCTTCCATCCGAATTTTATAAGATTCTCATAGAGGAAATAACCCCTACATTAAATGCTCTGCTGAATGGGCTCTGGAATGGACAGTTGGAGCCATCAGCTGATTTTAATGAATCCATAATAATAGTCATACCTAAGCCTGGAAAAGATTCACAACTAATTGACTCTTACAGGCCCATCTCACTACTCAACATTGATTATAAAATTCTGACCAGCATTCTAGCTAAAAGGATTCAGGCTTCATTAGATACAATAATTCATCCGGATCAAACAGGCTTTATGAAAGGAAGGTCCTCAAATGTTAATCTAAGGAAAGTTTTCTTAACAATCTCAGACCAGTGGTATAATGATAAATATAATAAAAAAGTTAACAAAGAAGATAGTTCAATAGTATCACTGGATGCAAGTAAAGCTTTTGATTCTGTTACATGGGACCACCTTGTTGCCTCTCTTATAAATTTTGGATATTCAGGCAATAGTCTTAATCTAATTAAGAAACTTTATACTGAGTCTAGGGCAGCGATAATTATCAATGGTAACAAAACACCCTACTTCCCCCTCCTAAGAGGGACAAGACAGGGATGCCCTTTGTCGCCCCTAATTTTTAATATTGCATTGGAACCTTTACTGATGGCTTTGAGAAATAATATACAGGGGATTGAGTTAGGAGGCAAGAGAATACAGTTAGCGGTCTATGCAGATGACCTACTGGTATTTTCTAGAAATTCAAAGATAAATTTTAATAAAATGTGCCAGATTATAAAAAACTATGGCTCTTTTTCAGGATATCATATCAACCAGTCTAAATCTGAAGTATTATGGCTTCAAAAAAAACAAGATTCAGAAACTAAAATATTCAAAGAGGTAACTAAATATATGACATACCTGGGGGTCAAAATATCCAGAGACCCTTCAGAATGGTACGCTTTAAACATTGGTAATGGCATTAGACAATTCTGCGAAACTCTCAAAAGGTGGACTTCATTGCCACTTTCTCTCTCTGGTAAGATAAATTTACTTAAGATGATTGCACTCCCTAGGTTATTGTATCTTTTCCAGAATATTCCTTTCTTAATTAAGAAACAGGAGATTAAAACATCTAATCAGGCAATTAAGGAATACTTATGGACGAATAATAGACCTAGACTGAGCTATCAAAAATTAACACTTAAAAAAGAATATTTGGGCCTGGGTCTTCCTAACTTAATAATATATAACCTGGTGGCAGTGACAAAGATTGCTCTTGATTGGCTCCTAGAGAGTAATCACTTTACTTTGCCAGAGATAGAAAATGGTTTGATAAAACCTCTTTATTTAAAAAATATCCTCCATCTTGAGGTTAAGAACCTTCCACCATATGTTAAAAAAATAGATTTGCTTAGGGATACAATTGTAGCCTGGCACAGAACATGTAAATATTTAGGTATACACCCCTATGCAACACGATACTTAACTATCAAAGGAAACTCAGAATTCAAACAGGGTCACTCATCCAAAATATTTTCAGACTGGCAAGAAAAGGGATTATCCAACATTATTCAACTAACAAAAAATAACCAGGGAATAATTCAAGTTGAAGATTTCGAAACAATTAAAAATAAATATCTCCTCTCTGAGAAACATTATTTTTCATTTTTACAAATTAGGCATTATTGCCTTAAATTAATACAAATACAAGGGAATAACTGGGATCTTGCACCACTAGTTCCGGTAATTAATCTTATCAAAAGTGGTAAATACTCAATATCCCCGCTATATAACCTATTAAATAATATAAACTACAAACAACATATTGAAAGTGGAACTGTAAAATGGAGGGAAGTTCACTTTCCGAATCTTACTACGCAAGTAATACTAAAAAGCGTGGAAAGAGTGGAGGAAGCATCATTAGCTATCCCTATGCGTGAACAGCACGTAAAGTTAATGTGGATGGTATATATCACACCTGAGAAGATTGCTAAATGGGGTGGCACAGGGGAAGGAGCGTTCTGCATTAAATGCAGACAACCAAAGACAAACCTAATCCATAGCTTTTGGCTATGCCCCAAGATACAAGGTTTTTGGGGAAAGATAAATTTCTGGCTGAGCAAAGTTTATCAAACTCAAATACTCTTACAACCAGATCAGATCTTTTTTTTTCACTACAAAAAAGAACACCTACAAAATCGGAAATTTATAACGATGATAATTTTGTTAGCTAGAAATCTTATATTAAAAGGATGGAAACAGGCCAAACCACCTTCCTTTGGGAATCTTGGGGAAATTATTCATCACCAATTTCTCATAGAATTACAAGACACTATATACCACATTGACAACAACATAACACGTTTCTTTAGCAAATGGGAGAAGTGGATTAAATCTAGAGAGATCGAAGAGCAAAAGAAAATAATTGGAAACTTCAAAAATACAATCTATATGGAAAATTGCAGATTGAGAGGAGAATGGCTTTTTGAAATGCCCGATCAGGCCTAGATATCAGAGGGAGGGGGAAGAGAGGAGAGAGAGAATTTTTTTTTTTTTTTTTTTTGTTTTTTATAAGACGTAAATATTTCTATGTGATTTAAGATGTTATAACTTTAAATTGAATATTGTATATACAGATCCCAGGGGGGGAAAAGGCACCAATATAGACAGAAAGATTTTTTTTTTTTGTGTTGTTTCTGTGGTTGAAAAGGGGAAAGGACAAAGGTCTGTTAGTTTTTTTTTTTTCTTATGCTTTCTTTCTTTATGATAATAGAAAGGGGGAAAAAGGAATACCTCTTTATATCTTTATGTTTATTATGCTTTATGGACAGGTATCCTCCCTAAAAGATTTAATTTTCTCTGTTTGAGACCAAGATTGGGTAAATATATACTGCATTATATATTAGTTGAAACATGAAGTAAACAGTATGAAAATGTTATACTATGATTTTGTCAAAACTGGAAAGATTGATTGTTTAAGATTTGTAACTGATGTATAAATCTAATAAACCTTTTTAAAAAAAAAAAAAAAAAAAAAAAAAAAAAAAAAAGAGGTGCCAGTACATAATATCTCACATATTTATAGTTAGTAGATTTGCCCAGTACATACTATCTCACATATCTATAGTTATTAGAGGTGCCTAGTACATAATATCTCACATATATATAGTTATTAGAGGTGCCCAGTACATAATATCTCACATATCTATAGTTATTAGAGGTGCCAGTACATAATATCTCACATATCTATAGTTATTAGAGGTGCCCAGTACACAATATCTCACATATCTATAGTTATTAGAGGTGCCAGTACATAATATCTCACATATCTATAGTTAGTAGATTTGCCCAGTACATAATATCTCACATATCTATAGTTATTAGAGGTGCTCAGTACATAATATCTCACATATATATAGTTATTAGAGGTGCCAGTACATAATATCTCACATATCTATAGTTATTAGAGGTGCCCAGTACATAATAACTCACATGCAGGGCAGCGGCTTCAAAGGCTAATAAGATACTAGCATGTAAGAGGTATTGATTCAAGGGAGGAAAGCATAATTCTGTCATTATATAAAGCCCTGGTAAGACCTCACCTTGAGTTTGGAGTGCAGTTCTGGGGACCGATCGCTAAAAAAGATATTGCAGAACTAGAAAAAGTTCAGAGAAGGGCCACAAAGCTAACATGGGGATTGGAGAAATTAACCTATGAGTAGAGGCTAGCCAAACTGGGTCTGTTTTCTTTAGAAAAACGGCACTTGAGAGGTGACATGATTACTTTATATAAATATATTCAAGGCCCATATATAGAGATGGCAGAAGCTCTGTTTATTCCAAGAAAATTGTTTCTGACAAGACGTCATAATTTAAGGTTGGAGGAAAGGAGATTTAATCTCCTGCAACGGAAACGTTTTTTCACTGTAAGAGCAATAACATTGTGGAACTCATTACCAAAGGAGGTAGTGAATGCCAATACCATAGATACATTTAAAAATAGTCTGGATACATTTCTGTATATAAACAAAATTCATGGATATGATTGCTAGTATTAAATGGGTCACCTTTTAATGGGGTTATTTAAGCTTAACTGGAGCTTTTTGTAAGTATTTTAGATTTGTATAGGTTGAACTCGATGGACTTCAGTCTTTTTTCAACCTTATCTATCTACTATGTTACTATGTTACATATCTATAGTTATTAGAGGTGCCCAGTAAATAATATCTCACATATCTATAGTTATTAGAGGTGCCCAGTACATAATATCGCACATATATTAACAGCAATTTATTCTGGTGAAGTTGCCTCACTGGATAAAATGAAAGTTATTTTGAGGGGACAGAGCTGGCACAATCCCTGAAAACTGCAAGTTCGCCCTGACCTTGAAAACTGCGAGAGGGACAATGAGCAGTTCCAGAACTTGTGACCATTCCCCAAGGTTGGCCTGGACACAAATAGTTGGGTGTAAATAGGAGTCAAATGTTGGGGTGTTCTGCCCTACAACCTGCCACTGCTATGAGTCACATGTATTTATTTAAACCCAAGGGAAGGAAATACCTTTTGTTTGACTTCTTTGGCTTCTTTTAGATAAAACCTTCTGTAATATTAAAGAGATAGGAAACTCAAAATTAAACTTGCCTTATTCAGATAGCACATGTTATATTACAATCTTTACATTTACTACTAGTTTCAAATGTACTTTCTTCTCTTGATATCCATTGTTGAAAAACAATATGTACATATCCTACGCTAGTCGGAGTTAGCTGGTGATTGGTGCCTGCACACATTTGTCTCTTGTGATTGGCTGATTAAACGTGTTCAGCTATCTCTCAGTAGATCTTAGTAGTTCATTGCTGCTTTTCAGCAAAGCATATCAAGGGAATGAAGCAGGTTTGATAATCAAAGTGTTTTTTAAAATAAATAAAAAATATTGTTTTTTTTTCTCTTTAAAGCTTATAAACACTTGCACACTCCTAAAACTTACATTAATAGATCCCATAAAAATAAATTATTTTTATATACCCCAACGTTTTAAAAGTAGCTGACGTGCATTTCGTTTTGCTCATATTATTTAGCTGCAGTGAAAGGTCTGAGGCTGACATGATTTCTGAGCTGTTATAAACATGTAGATTTGGCCATTATTTATGGTTTATGTTCCTTGTACAATGGTGGGGTTTGCTCATGATTCTGTCCGCTATAATCTTAATTAGCAGCAGGCAAGAAGCTAACGAACAGCTTCACTCAGCGTATCTCTGTTAGCTGCAAAAAATTAATGACACTCTAGCGATTGAAAGAGTTGAAACAGCTGTCTGTGGGCTGATTTACTGTCACATACAGTGCTATGATTTAAATGCTGGCTATACAGCAACCACTTTCTTTTAATGGTAAAACAGAACTATTACATCTAGTGTGAAAATTGCTAAATGACTATTAAAGGAAGACAAATCCTAAAAATTAAACTCAAAACGTAGGAGGCAATCAACTTAGTAGTTCAGACAGTATACAAGTAGTGAGTAGCCGTTAAAAAGGGACTGACTACTCCAGAATTTGTATTGTTTAAATAGTTAGACAATCCCTTTATTACACATTTCCCAGTTTTGCATAACAAACATGGTTATATTAATATATTTTTTACCTCTGTGATTAGCTTGTAGCTAAACCTCTGCAGACTGCCCCCTTATTTCAGTGTTCTTTTGACAGCCTTGCATTTTAGCCAATCAGTGCTGAATCATTAAAAACCCCATGCAAGTAAGCACGTTATCTATATGACACACATGAACTAGTGCTTTCTAACTGATAAAAACTGTGAAATGCGCTGAGATAAGAGGCGGCCTTTCAATGGCTCATAAATTAGCATATGAGAACAAAGCCAATTTGATGATAAAAGTAAATTGGAAAGCTGTTAAAAATGTAATGCTCTCTCTGAATCATGAAAATTTAATTTTAACTAAACTGTCCCTTTAACAAAGTGCAATTTTTTTTATTTATTTTTTTATATTCACAGGCTGTATCAGGTCCAAAGTTTTTTTTCTGTGATTTGTCAAGTTGTACCATTCATCCTGTAGCTGGAAAGTAAAGTGCACTATGGGTGCCTCTCCTTCAGAGGCTTTTGTATGACAAGTTCCATTAAGCGGGTGTGCCAGAAGAATTCTCAGCTTTCTGTCTACGGCACATGACTGGCTATATTGCTCGTCATGATGCTTAACCCCAGGGGGATCTGAAACACTTATTTATATTGAGCTTTGCTAATAGCTAAAACAATGTATAAGCCCACTACTAAGTGCATTGTTTCCAATGTTTTGATTTGTGTCCTTTTAACCCTTTGATGACAGGGTTAATTTGTTTATATCAGAACAACGTTCCGATGTAAACAAATTGAAATCCTGCGATCGTGCACATGATCGCGAGATTTCAATGATGGGATCGGGTCAGGTGGGCATACCTGTGATGCTAGGCACGCCCTCCAGACCGCAATCACATCATGGAAGCGCCGTTGGCTTTCGGACAGCCAAGGGTTATGATGTTCTATTTCGTCCTAACGGCACTAAATCCCAGTGTAATTATGACGGAATAGAACGGCATAACGGCGTTAAAAGGTTAAGAATACAAACAAAATGACTTATGCTCTTACAAAAACAAAAGAAGGCATACAAATAAATTCACAAAGATAATACACTATGGGCCAGATTACAAGTGGTGCTCTAAGAAGCACTTTCACTCGTGCAATAACACCGCCAGAAGTAAAGATTTTGTGCGTGCGGATTACAAATTGAAAGTAAAACTGTTACACACAAGCGAAACCCGACAAGCACCAACTAAAGAGCTTTGGATATTGTGACCGCACTAACTTTATCTCCCCATAGACTTCAATGGAGAATGTAGAAAAAAAAACCTGGCATAGAAATATCCGTTTAACATTGTACTGTATCTGAATGGAATGGGAAATATTAATAAATCCTGTCGAGTTAGCACGCAAGCAATGTGTTTTTTTATTCTGCTTTTAAGGGACAGTCTAGTCAAAAATAAACGTTCATGATTCAGATAGGGCATATAATTTTAAACAACTTGCCAATTTACTTTTATCATTAATTTTGCTTTGTCCTCTTGTTATTCTTACTTTGAAGCTAAACCTAGGTAGGCTCATATGCTAATTTCTTAGCCCTTGAAGGCCAACTCTTATCTGAATGCATTTTGACATTTTTCACAACTAGAGGGTGTTCTCATGTGCCATATATTTAACATTGCTCTCACGCCCGTGGAGTTACCTAGGAGTCAGCACTGATTTGCTAAAATGCAAGTCTGTCAAATGAACTGAGATTAGAGGGCAGTCTGAAGAGACTTAGATACAAGGTAATTAGAGAGGTAAAAAGGGTATTAATATAACTGTGCTGGTTATGCAAAACTGGGGAATGGGCAATAAAGGGATAATCTATCTTTTTAAACAATAACAATTCTGGTGTAGACTGTCCCTTTAAATTTGATTGCACTTGAGCGTACTCGATTACTTTCAACTTGTTTCTATATTGATTGCTAACATAAGCAAGCCACTTAATCTAGCCCAATATGGGTTCCATATATTAAGCAGCGTATGCTGCAATGGAACTCTTGAGCATTAGTCATCTCCACCACCTATAAGTTAGCAGATAGAAATCATTCTGAACACGTTTGTTCAGGGTGATTGACAGGTCCTTCTTTAGTGCAATTGGTCAGGCGACGGAAGGGGCACCATTACACACTACAAGTAAAATATAAATATAGTCCTATAGGAAAATGTACATTCATAGACAAAAAAAAAATGAAGTTGGTAAAGGGTAAATTCTCACTTAAAGGGACATGAAACCCAATATTTTCTTTCATGATTCAGACAGAAAATACAGAAATTAGAGGTGCCAGTACATAATATCTCACATATCTATAGTTAATAGAGGTGCCAGTACATAATATCTCACATATCTATAGTTATTAGAGGTGCCAGTACATAATATCTCACATATCTATAGTTATTAGAGGTGCCCAGTACATAATATCTCACATATCTATAGTTATTAGAGGTGCCAGTACATAATATCTCACATATCTATAGTTATTAGAGGTGCCAGTAAATAATATCTCACATATCTATAGTTATTAGAGGTGCTCATTACATAATATCTCACATATATATAGTTATTAGAGGTGCCAGTAAATAATATCTCACATATCTATAGTTATTAGAGGTGCCTGTACATAATATCTCACATATCTATAGTTATTAGAGGTGCCCAGTACATAATATCTCACATATCTATAGTTATTAGAGGTGCCCAGTACATAATATCTCACATATCTATAGTTATTAGAGGTGCCAGTACATAATATCTCACATATCTATAGTTATTAGAGGTGCTTAGTACATACTATCTCACATATCTATAGTTATTAGAGGTGCCAGTACATAATATCTCACATATCTATAGTTATTAGAGGTGCCAGTATATAATATCTCACATATCTATAGTTATTAGAGCTGCCCAGTACATAATATCTCACATATCTATAGTTATTAGAGGTGCCAGTATATAATATCTCACATATCTATAGTTATTAGAGCTGCCCAGTACATAATATCTCACATATCTATAGTTATTAGAGGTGCCAGTACATAATATCTCACATATCTATAGTTAATAGAGGTGCCAGTACATAATATCTCACATATCTATAGTTATTAGAGGTGCTCAGTACATAATATCTCACATATATATAGTTATTAGAGGTGCCCAGTAAATAATATCTCACATATCTATAGTTATTAGAGGTGCCCAGTACATAATATCTCACATATCTATAGTTATTAGAGGTGCCCAGTACATAATATCTCACATATATATAGTTATTAGAGGTGCTCAGTACATAATATCTCACATATCTATAGTTATTAGAGCTGCCCAGTACATAATATCTCACATATCTATAGTTATTAGAGGTGCCAGTAAATAATATCTCACATATCTATAGTTATTAGAGGTGCCCAGTACATAATATCTCACATATCTATAGTTATTAGAGGTGCCCAGTACATAATATCTCACATATCTATAGTTATTAGAGGTGCCAGTATATAATATCTCACATATCTATAGTTATTAGAGCTGCCCAGTACATAATATCTCACATATCTATAGTTATTAGAGGTGCCAGTACATAATATCTCACATATCTATAGTTAATAGAGGTGCCAGTACATAATATCTTACATATCTAAAGTTATTAGAGGTGCTTAGTACATACTATCTCACATATCTATAGTTATTAGAGGTGCCCAGTACATAATATCTCACATGTATATAGTTATTAGAGGTGCCAGTACATAATATCTCACATATATATAGTTATTAGAGGTGCCCAGTAAATAATATCTCACATATCTATAGTTATTAGAGGTGCCAGTAAATAATATCTCACATATCTATAGTTATTAGAGCTGTCCAGTACATAATATCTCACATATCTATAGTTATTAGAGGTGCCCAGTACATAATATCTCACATATCTATAGTTATTAGAGGTCCCCAGTACATAATATCTCACATATATATAGTTATTAGAGGTGCTCAGTACATAATATCTCACATATCTATAGTTATTAGAGCTGCCCAGTACATAATATCTCACATATCTATAGTTATTAGAGGTGCCCAGTACATAATATCTCACATATCTATAGTTATTAAAGGTCCCCAGTACATAATATCTCACATATATATAGTTATTAGAGGTGCTCAATACATAATATCTCACATATCTATAGTTATTAGAGGTCCCCAGTACATAATATCTCACATATATATAGTTATTAGAGGTGCCCAGTACATAATATCTCACATATCTATAGTTATTAGAGGTGCCTAGTACATACTATCTCACATACAGATATATATAGTTAGTAGAGGTGCCCAATACATAATAACTCACATATATATAGTTATTATAGGTGCCCAGTACATAATAACTCACATATCTATAGTTATTAGAGGTGCCAGTACATAATATCTCACATATCTATAGTTATTAGAGGTGCCCAGTACATAATATATCACATATATAGTTATTAGAGGTGCCCAGTACATAATATCTCAAATATCTATAGTTATTAGAGGTGCCAGTACATAATATCTCACATATCTATAGTTATTAGAGGTGCCCAGTACATAATATCTCACATATCTATAGTTATTAGAGGTGCCAGTACATAATATCTCACATATCTATAGTTATTAGAGGTGCTCAGTACATAATATCTCACATATCTATAGTTATTAGAGGTGCCCAGTACATAATATCTCACATATCTATAGTTATTAGAGGTGCCAGTACATAATATCACACATATCTATAGTTATTAGAGGTGCTCAGTACATAATATCTCACATATCTATAGTTATTAGAGGTGCCAGTACATAATATCTCACATATCTATAGTTATTAGAGGTGCCTAGTACATACTATCTCACATACAGGTATATATATAGTTAGAAGAGGTGTCCAATACATAATAACTCATATATATAGTTATAAGAGGTGCCCAGTAAATAATATCTCACATATATATAGTTATTAGAGGTGCCAGTACATAATATCTCACATATATATAGTTATTAGAGGTGCCCAGTAAATAATATCTCACATATCTATAGTTATTAGAGGTGCCCAGTACATAATATCTCACATATCTATAGTTATTAGAGGTGCCCAGTACATAATATCTCACATATCTATAGTTATTAGAGGTGTCCAGTAAATAATATCTCACATATCTATAGTTATTAGAGGTGCTAGTACATAATATCTCACATATATATAGTTATTAGAGGTGCCCAGTACATAATATCTCACATATCTATAGTTATTAGAGGTGCCCAGTACATAATATCTCACATATCTATAGTTATTAGAGGTGCCCAGTACATACTATCTCACATATCTATAGTTATTAGAAGTGCCTAGTACATACTATCTCACATACAGGTATATATAGTTATTAGAGGTGCCCAGTACATAATATCTCACATATCTATAGTTATTAGATGTGCCCAGTAGATAATATCTCACATATCTATAGTTATTAGAGGTGCCTAGTACATAATATCTCACATACAGGTATATATAGTTAGTAGAGGTGCCCAATACATAATAACTCACATATATATAGTTATTAGAGGTGCCCAGTACATAATAACTCACATATCTATAGTTATTAGAGGTGCCAGTACATACTATCTCACATATCTATAGTTATTAGAGGTGCCCAGTACATAATATATCACATATATAGTTATTAGAGGTGCCAGTACATAATATCTCACATATCTATAGTTATTAGAGGTGCCAGTACATAATATCTCACATATCTATAGTTATTAGAGGTGCCAGTAGGAGACTTCCGGTAGGAGGGGCTAAGCAAGCAGACGCGTGTGAAGTACGCTGCCTGCTTCCAGAGGCCTAAGAAAGGAGCCGCGGCATCGAGTGCCTATAGGCGGGCCGAAATCACCCAGCCCAGGACCCGTAGCTGCCGCCAAGGAGGCCTACAGCCCTGCAGAAATTGCGGACATCGGCCTAAAAGGCCCATCTGCAGAGGCTGTCCAAAGAGTTCCCAGTGACACACGCTGTCTGCCAGGACCCAAAGGAGCAAGTGGTGAGCGGATACAGCAGTGGGACAGGTCTCCTATACAGCCACTTCTTGCCCCAGGAGGAGAGGTGACAAGCGTTCCTTGTCGACCAGCTCAGGAAAGAGGCTAAAGGGATCCTGAATACAGCACCACCTCGACCTGCCAGTAAGTCCAGATATTTGGAAGAGCAGCAGGAGAGAAAGTCCTGCAGAGCGGCGGAACCACAGATACCAGAAACATCTTCACAGAATAAGATAAGTTTGGATTTACCTTTTCTTATCAACCTTACTAATAACTTTGCTAAATAATGACTGTATACAATCGGTAGAGGGGGGAGGGGTGTCAGGTGTAAAGCCAGATTGTGAACATAATAGAGCTCCTGCGAGAGTAGGGCCTGACATAAGCCACCCATCCCCCCCCCAACCCCCCTCAACCCTTCCAGCACAGCATAACCCCCAGAAGATTAAAATGTCCTGAAAGAAAGAGCTCCAGAATATGAACATTTTAATATCTCCCCTATAAGAAGAAAATAGGGTAAAGAGACCACTCATAAAGGAAAGCAAAGCAAATAGCTGGTCTATAGGGGGAAGGAGCTAGGAAAAAGAAAAAAAAAGAGACTTTTTAAGAAGAAGGAGGGAAGAAGAAAAGGAGAGAAGGAAGGAAAAGGAAGAAGGAAGGGGAAAGAAAAGAGAATAAAGAGAGAAGAAAGGAGGAAGAGAAAGGAGGAAGAAAAGAAAAAGGGAAAAAACACAGATTAATAACTGGGCTAACTGTTGGAAAGGAAGGAAAAAAAGACAAGAGAAGTGAGAGAGCGGGAGGAGAGAGAAGGAGAGAGAAGGAGAGGAGAAGTGAGGGGGAAGGAGAGAGGAAAAAAAAGAAAAAAAAGTCCTGAATTGTTTTCTTTCTCTTCCCATTTTTTCCATTTTTTTTTTCACTTAAGAGGGACTCATAAGCGCTTTTTAAGCAACATTTACCACAATAATAATAGCAGTGGAATAAGCTGCACAAGGACACTGTCTACAGAAACTGTTACTGAATATGATCTAGGGGCAACCCAGGTTTAAAAGAGTAGTGTCATCCATACTCTCTGTGGCTCTCTCTTTTTGCTTGTTAAAATTGGCATAGGCCTAAAAACCACGATAGAAACGTTTATGATGGCAATATTAAGTGTTACCACATGTTTTATATTTAAGCTTCTAGAATATGTCGGTATGCTGTATCTTACAAAATAATATAAGGTTTAAGGCAAAGGTGATAAGTGGTAAATGTGTTAGCTCTATCCCCCAAGAAAGGAAATTATTAGACAACATAGGATATAAGTAAAAGGGATAACACACAACAATATACAACCGAGCTAGCTCTACTCCCTAAGATAGAAGGACAAGGGAAGGGATAGGAAGGTGAGAGGGAGAAGGAAAAGGGGTGAATTTATCTCAGGTTTTAAAGTAACAAGTGCTTACTAATAAGTGCTAGCTTTATATACTGGAAAAGAAATTTTCTAGCTTTTTTTTTTTCTTCCTTTATTGCTCTCCTCTCTACTCTCTATTTCTGGGCCAAGGTTTTACATCTTTATAAACACGCACATATTTTCAACTATACACAAGGCTCTGCAAATAAGTCTTAATAGAAGAGGTGAACCAAAGCAGGCTCACTAAAAAACTCTACAAGCCTTAAACAGTCTGTAAGGATAGAAAAATCCTTAAGCCTCTTTTGCATCTGATAAGGTGGATAGAGAATTAAAAGCAATCTCAGAGATTTTTTTTTTTTTTTTTACACGTAACAGTATGGTAAAAGCTAATAAAAATAAAATAGGCTAAACTTGAATGTAAGAATCTAGGTAAAAGTGGTTTGGAACAGATAGTAGTTAAATCTTGGTAGATATAATTTAAATACATCTATAGATAACCCTCTCATTGAAGTAATCGCCAAGACTATACAACAGCTTGGTAAAGGCCAGCTTACTCGCCAGACAGAAATAAAAATTTCAACACCTTTTATACAACACAAATAATTCAAGACAGAAGAGAAAATAGTAAAACTTGAATAAGTACGTATACCCTCAGCTAAAAGTATAGTCCACAATTCTACTTTAATTTGGAAAAATACTCTCCACTTTCTAACTAATAGTGGTGGGCCTAGAATCTCCTCATTATCAATTACATAGTCTGGAATCCCACATTAACACATAGTCTCACTTTCTGAACACAAGTGGATATCATTTATTCTAGGGGGAAAGGAAAAGTTCACATATATATATGGACAAATATTTAAACAAAAGTAAAATCACTTCACCAGGTATGTCGTCCCGAAGTAAAAACCAAGAAAGAAAAGGGAATAGAATATCACAGGATTCACAGGGGGGAATAGGGGAAATAAATCTTTCACAAAGTTCTAACAATGAAGAATTAATTAAGCAGCTTGATGCACTATTCACACCCAAGTTCGACTTAATTCAAAATAATATCACTTCACTAACACTTGAAGTAAAACAATTTGCAACCAGACTCACGTATGCAGAACAGAGAATATCTGATATTGAGGACGGGGCCCTACAGAGGGACCAAACACTACGCACTATGTCCACCCAGATTGAAAATATGAAAAATAAACTTGAGGACTTAGAAAACAGGGCCAGAAGAAATAATTTACGTCTTATTGGCCTAACAGAGGACATACAGGAGAAAGATCTTAAGAGATTTGTGGAGGTAGAACTAATGGCTCTATTAAATATTGGAGATGAAACTCAAAATATAATAATTGAGAGAATACATAGAATAGGCTCAGAGAGACAAGAGGAGGGAAGAAACAAAGCAGGCAGACCGGTTATCATGAAATTGCTGAATTTTCAGGAAAAAATTAAAATTATGAATGCTTATAGAAAAGTAAATGGAGAAATTATCTATAGAGGCAGAAAACTTTTGTTATTTAATGACTTCTCTTACGAGACATCTAACAAACGACGCTCTCTTGCGCCAATATGTACCAAACTAATACAAGACGGGTGGAGAGTTAGACTTTTGTACCCTGCCAGACTTAGCATTAGTACCACCGCAGGGAACAGGATATTCACAGATGTAGAGGAAGTAAACGAGTTTCTTAAAGAGCATAAAGATAGCTTAGAAAGACAACAAGGCCCTGTAACATGAACAGTGCCCCTGTTCTCTCTGAATCTCTTGATATTGGTTTTAGCTTTTAAGGTTAACACATAAAGGAATATAATGTATACTAACTTTGATTTTAGAAAAATGTATAGAATAAAATTTAGTTATGGGGGAAAATCCCCCTTCAAGGGAAAACTGGAAGGGAAAAGGAAGACCCCCAGCGAAGTAAGGGGAACTAATAAAGTCTTGGTAATTTATAAATGTTTTTTGGTTTTTCTTTTTTTTTTTTTTTTTTTTTTTTTTTTTCTCTTCTCTCTCCCTCACTCCACTCTTCAACTCTTCCCTGTGTGCTGCTATGACCACCCTATCCTGTTAATACTTTACAGTCAGAAACGACTTATCAATAATAGTTAAATCCATAGATTAGTGAAAATGAGTCTTAAAGTAGTTTCGTGGAATATAGGGGGAATAACATCACCCATGAAACGCAAAGCTATTTTGAGATACGCGAAAAAGCTGGGTGCTCAGATATTGCTTTTGCAGGAAACACACCTAAAAGGGGAAGAGGCTATTAAACTAAAAGGGGGTTGGGTGAAAGAGGTGATATATACTACAGGGCATCAAAGGAAAAAAGGAGTGGCCATCCTGTTTAGTAAAACAATAGAATATAAAATTGACAAACTAGTGAGAGACGTGGAAGGAAGGTACATTATACTAGAAGCTGAAATTGCACATAGGAAGATTGTAATTTGCAACGTATATGGTCCAAATGAGGAGGATATTGACTTCTGGCAAAGCTTGCGAGATAAGTTGTTAATATACTCCACGCATACCATAATTATTGGTGGAGATTTCAATATTGCTCCCAATAATACAGTTGATAGAAGTAGAGATAACGGTGAGCAAGCAATAAGACAAAAAACGCTAGATAAATCCACAATAGCCAGAAGAAAAAGAGAGTCTCTTCTTATAAAAAGGTTTCAGCAAGATCTAAAACTAATTGATATATATAGAACTAGACACCCTGATGAGAGAGAATATACATGCCTCTCGAAATCAAAAAAAACTTTATCCAGAATAGACTATTTTCTCATCTCAGAAAAGCTAACAGATTGTATTCAGGAGACACTTATTGATATAATAACTATATCAGACCACGCCCCCATTTCAATTGTATTAGACCCCAAACAAAAGATGCGGAAATCTAATCAGTTCTTCTTTCCAAAATATCTAGCAAAAAATAGTAAGTTTATAAATTTCTTAAGATCTAAATGGGCTGAATATAAACAGTTCAATAATAGCTCTTTTGACAAAACTCATATATACTGGAACGCCGCAAAAGCCGTATTAAGAGGCGAAATTTTGGCATACCAAATAAAGCAAAATAAAAAAACACACGCATATAAAAAGCAGATAACCAACTGCGTGATCAATAAATATTCCAGATATATCCAGACAAAAACTCCAAATAGCTGGCAACAATATATTCAGGCTAAAAAAGACAGAGACACCTACCTCATGCAAAACGAGATTAGAGAAAATATAAAATCTTGCGCAAAGTTTTATAGGTATGGCAACAAGGTGGGTAGCTTTCTAGCAAGAATTGACAAAAATCACAAAACCAAAAGCTTTATAAAAAAAATTAAAAATAAAGATCAGATCTGGACTCAAACAGAAGATATACAAAAGGCCTTTCTTGACTATTTCACGGAGCTTTATTCAGCACAGCATATTGATTATACTATCAAGGACTCATTTTGGGAATCCTTGACAGTCCCAAAACTAGAAAATAATTGTTTAACTAAAATTAATGAACCCATTACAGAAAATGAAATAAGACAAACAATTAAAATGATGGCAAATAATAAAGCGGCAGGGCCGGATGGCCTTCCATCCGAATTTTATAAGATTCTCATAGAGGAAATAACCCCTACATTAAATGCTCTGCTGAATGGGCTCTGGAATGGACAGTTGGAGCCATCAGCTGATTTTAATGAATCCATAATAATAGTTATACCTAAGCCTGGAAAAGATTCACAACTAATTGACTCTTACAGGCCCATCTCACTACTCAACATTGATTATAAAATTCTGACCAGCATTCTAGCTAAAAGGATTCAGGCTTCACTAGATACAATAATTCATCCGGATCAAACAGGCTTTATGAAAGGAAGGTCCTCAAATGTTAATCTAAGGAAAGTTTTCTTAACAATCTCAGACCAGTGGTATAATGATAAATATAACAAAAAAGTTAACAAAGATGATAGTTCAATAGTATCACTGGATGCAAGTAAAGCTTTTGATTCTGTTACATGGGACCACCTTGTTGCCTCTCTTATAAATTTTGGATATTCAGGCAATAGTCTTAATCTAATTAAGAAACTGTATACTGAGTCTAGGGCAGCGATAATTATCAATGGTAACAAAACACCCTACTTCCCCCTCCTAAGAGGGACAAGACAGGGATGCCCTTTGTCGCCCCTAATTTTTAATATTGCATTGGAACCTTTACTGATGGCTTTGAGAAATAATATACAGGGGATTGAGTTAGGAGGCAAGAGAATACAGTTAGCGGTCTATGCAGATGACCTACTGGTATTTTCCAGAAATTCAAAGATAAATTTTAATAAAATGTGCCAGATTATAAAAAACTACGGCTCTTTTTCAGGATATCATATCAACCAGTCTAAATCTGAAGTATTATGGCTTCAAAAAAAACAAGATTCAGAAACTAAAATATTCAAAGAGGTAACTAAATATATGACATACCTGGGGGTCAAAATATCCAGAGACCCTTCAGAATGGTACGCTTTAAACATTGGTAATGGCATTAGACAATTCTGCGAAACTCTCAAAAGGTGGACTTCATTGCCACTTTCTCTCTCTGGTAAGATAAATTTACTTAAGATGATTGCACTCCCTAGGTTATTGTATCTTTTCCAGAATATTCCTTTCTTAATTAAGAAACAGGAGATTAAAACATCTAATCAGGCAATTAAGGAATACTTATGGACGAATAACAGACCTAGACTGAGTTATCAAAAATTAACACTTAAAAAAGAATATTTGGGCCTGGGTCTTCCTAACTTAATAATATATAACCTGGTGGCAGTGACCAAGATTGCTCTTGATTGGCTCCTAGAGAGTAACCACTTTACTTTGCCAGAGATAGAAAATGGTTTGATAAAACCTCTTTATTTAAAAAATATCCTCCATCTTGAGGTTAAGAACCTTCCACCATATGTTAAAAAAATAGATTTGCTTAGGGATACAATTGTAGCCTGGCACAGAACATGTAAATATCTAGGTATACACCCCTATGCAACACGATACTTAACTATCAAAGGAAACTCAGAATTCAAACAGGGCCACTCATCCAAAATATTTTCAGACTGGCAAGAAAAGGGATTATCCAACATTATTCAACTAACAAAAAATAACCAGGGAATAATTCAAGTTGAAGACTTCGAAACAATTAAAAATAAATATCTCCTCTCTGAGAAACATTATTTTTCATTTTTACAAATTAGGCATTATTGCCTTAAATTAATACAAATACAAGGGAATAACTGGGATCTTGCACCACTAGTTCCGGTAATTAATCTTATCAAAAGCGGTAAATACTCAATATCCCCGCTATATAACCTATTAAATAATATAAACTACAAACAACATATTGAAAGTGGAACTGTAAAATGGAGGGAAGTTCACTTTCCGAATCTCACTACGCAAGTAATACTAAAAAGTGTGGAAAGAGTGGAGGAAGCATCATTAGCTATCCCTATGCGTGAACAGCACGTAAAGTTAATGTGGATGGTATATATCACACCTGAGAAGATTGCTAAATGGGGTGGCACAGGGGAAGGAGCGCTCTGCATTAAATGCAGACAACCAAAGACAAACCTAATCCATAGCTTTTGGCTATGCCCCAAGATACAAGGTTTTTGGGGAAAGATAGATTTCTGGCTGAGCAAAATTTATCAAACTCAAATACTCTTACAACCAGATCAGATCTTTTTTTTTCACTACAAAAAAGAACACCTACAAAATCGGAAATTTATAACGATGATAATTTTATTAGCTAGAAATCTTATATTAAAAGGATGGAAACAGGCCAAACCACCTTCCTTTGGGAATCTTGGGGAAATTATTCATCACCAATTTCTCATAGAATTACAAGACACTATATACCACATTGACAACAACATAACACGTTTCTTTAGCAAATGGGAGAAGTGGATTAAATCTAGAGAGATCGAGGAGCAAAAGAAAATAATTGGAAACTTCAAAAATACAATCTATATGGAAAATTGCAGATTGAGAGGAGAATGGCTTTTTGAAATGCCCGATCAGGCCTAGATATCAGAGGGAGGGGGAAGAGAGGAGAGAGAGAATTTTTTTTTTTTTGTTGTTGTTGTTTTATAAGACGTAAATATTTCTATGTGATTTAAGATGTTATAACTTTAAATTGAATATTGTATATACAGATCACAGGGGGGGAAAAGGCACCAATATAGACAGAAAGATTCTTTTTTTTTTTTTTTCTTTGTGTTGTTTCTGTGGTTGAAAAGGGGAAAGGACAAAGGTCTGTTAGTTTTTTTTTTTTTTTTTTTCTCTTATGCTTTCTTTCTTTATGATAATAGAAAGGGGGAAAAAGGAATACCTCTTTATATCTTTATGTTTATTATGCTTTATGGACAGGTATCCTCCCTAAAAGATTTAATTTTCTATGTTTGAGACCAAGATTGGGTAAATATATACTGCATTATATATTAGTTGAAACATGAAGTAAACAGTATGAAAATGTTATACCATGATTTTGTCAAAACTGGAAAGATTGATTGATAAAGATTTGTAACTGATGTATAAAACTAATAAACCTTTTTAAAAAGAAAAAAAAAAAAAAAAAAAAAAAAAAAAGAGGTGCCAGTACATAATATCTCACATATTTATAGTTAGTAGATTTGCCCAGTACATACTATCTCACATATCTATAGTTATTAGAGGTGCCTAGTACATAATATCTCACATATATATAGTTATTAGAGGTGCCCAGTACATAATATATCACATATCTATAATTATTAGAGGTGCCAGTACATAATATCTCACATATCTATAGTTATTAGAGGTGCCCAGTACACAATATCTCACATATCTATAGTTATTAGAGGTGCCAGTACATAATATCTCACATATCTATAGTTAGTAGATTTGCCCAGTATATAATATCTCACATATCTATAGTTATTAGAGGTGCCTAGTACATAATATCTCACATATATATAGTTATTAGAGGTGCCCAGTACATAATATTTCACATATCTATAGTTATTAGAGGTGCCCAGTACATAATAACTCACATGCAGGGCAGCGGCTTCAAAGGCTAATAAGATACTAGCATGTAAGAGGTATTGATTCAAGGGAGGAAAGCATAATTCTGTCATTATATAAAGCCCTGGTAAGACCTCACCTTGAGTTTGGAGTGCAGTTCTGGGGACCGATCGCTAAAAAAGATATTGCAGAACTAGAAAAAGTTCAGAGAAGGGCCACAAAGCTAACATGGGGATTGGAGAAATTAACCTATGAGTAGAGGCTAGCCAAACTGGGTCTGTTTTCTTTAGAAAAACGGCACTTGAGAGGTGACATGATTACTTTATATAAATATATTCAAGGCCCATATATAGAGATGGCAGAAGCTCTGTTTATTCCAAGAAAATTGTTTCTGACAAGACGTCATAATTTAAGGTTGGAGGAAAGGAGATTTAATCTCCTGCAACGGAAACGTTTTTTCACTGTAAGAGCAATAACATTGTGGAACTCATTACCAAAGGAGGTAGTGAATGCCAATACCATAGATACATTTAAAAATAGTCTGGATACATTTCTGTATATAAACAAAATTCATGGATATGATTGCTAGTATTAAATGGGTCACCTTTTAATGGGGTTATTTAAGCTTAACTGGAGCTTTTTGTAAGTATTTTAGATTTGTATAGGTTGAACTCGATGGACTTCAGTCTTTTTTCAACCTTATCTATCTACTATGTTACTATGTTACATATCTATAGTTATTAGAGGTGCCCAGTAAATAATATCTCACATATCTATAGTTATTAGAGGTGCCCAGTACATAATATCGCACATATATTAACAGCAATTTATTCTGGTGAAGTTGCCTCACTGGATAAAATGAAAGTTATTTTGAGGGGACAGAGCTGGCACAATCCCTGAAAACTGCAAGTTCGCCCTGACCTTGAAAACTGCGAGAGGGACAATGAGCAGTTCCAGAACTTGTGACCATTCCCCAAGGTTGGCCTGGACACAAATAGTTGGGTGTAAATAGGAGTCAAATGTTGGGGTGTTCTGCCCTACAACCTGCCACTGCTATGAGTCACATGTATTTATTTAAACCCAAGGGAAGGAAATACCTTTTGTTTGACTTCTTTGGCTTCTTTTAGATAAAACCTTCTGTAATATTAAAGAGATAGGAAACTCAAAATTAAACTTGCCTTATTCAGATAGCACATGTTATATTACAATCTTTACATTTACTACTAGTTTCAAATGTACTTTCTTCTCTTGATATCCATTGTTGAAAAACAATATGTACATATCCTACGCTAGTCGGAGTTAGCTGGTGATTGGTGCCTGCACACATTTGTCTCTTGTGATTGGCTGATTAAACGTGTTCAGCTATCTCTCAGTAGATCTTAGTAGTTCATTGCTGCTTTTCAGCAAAGCATATCAAGGGAATGAAGCAGGTTTGATAATCAAAGTGTTTTTTAAAATAAATAAAAAATATTGTTTTTTTTTCTCTTTAAAGCTTATAAACACTTGCACACTCCTAAAACTTACATTAATAGATCCCATAAAAATAAATTATTTTTATATACCCCAACGTTTTAAAAGTAGCTGACGTGCATTTCGTTTTGCTCATATTATTTAGCTGCAGTGAAAGGTCTGAGGCTGACATGATTTCTGAGCTGTTATAAACATGTAGATTTGGCCATTATTTATGGTTTATGTTCCTTGTACAATGGTGGGGTTTGCTCATGATTCTGTCCGCTATAATCTTAATTAGCAGCAGGCAAGAAGCTAACGAACAGCTTCACTCAGCGTATCTCTGTTAGCTGCAAAAAATTAATGACACTCTAGCGATTGAAAGAGTTGAAACAACTGTCTGTGGGCTGATTTACTGTCACATACAGTGCTATGATTTAAATGCTGGCTATACAGCAACCACTTTCTTTTAATGGTAAAACAGAACTATTACATCTAGTGTGAAAATTGCTAAATGACTATTAAAGGAAGACAAATCCTAAAAATTAAACTCAAAACGTAGGAGGCAATCAACTTAGTAGTTCAGACAGTATACAAGTAGTGAGTAGCCGTTAAAAAGGGACTGACTACTCCAGAATTTGTATTGTTTAAATAGTTAGACAATCCCTTTATTACACATTTCCCAGTTTTGCATAACAAACATGGTTATATTAATATATTTTTTACCTCTGTGATTAGCTTGTAGCTAAACCTCTGCAGACTGCCCCCTTATTTCAGTGTTCTTTTGACAGCCTTGCATTTTAGCCAATCAGTGCTGAATCATTAAAAACCCCATGCAAGTAAGCACGTTATCTATATGACACACATGAACTAGTGCTTTCTAACTGATAAAAACTGTGAAATGCGCTGAGATAAGAGGCGGCCTTTCAATGGCTCATAAATTAGCATATGAGAACAAAGCCAATTTGATGATAAAAGTAAATTGGAAAGCTGTTAAAAATGTAATGCTCTCTCTGAATCATGAAAATTTAATTTTAACTAAACTGTCCCTTTAACAAAGTGCAATTTTTTTTATTTATTTTTTTATATTCACAGGCTGTATCAGGTCCAAAGTTTTTTTTCTGTGATTTGTCAAGTTGTACCATTCATCCTGTAGCTGGAAAGTAAAGTGCACTATGGGTGCCTCTCCTTCAGAGGCTTTTGTATGACAAGTTCCATTAAGCGGGTGTGCCAGAAGAATTCTCAGCTTTCTGTCTACGGCACATGACTGGCTATATTGCTCGTCATGATGCTTAACCCCAGGGGGATCTGAAACACTTATTTATATTGAGCTTTGCTAATAGCTAAAACAATGTATAAGCCCACTACTAAGTGCATTGTTTCCAATGTTTTGATTTGTGTCCTTTTAACCCTTTGATGACAGGGTTAATTTGTTTATATCAGAACAACGTTCCGATGTAAACAAATTGAAATCCTGCGATCGTGCACATGATCGCGAGATTTCAATGATGGGATCGGGTCAGGTGGGCATACCTGTGATGCTAGGCACGCCCTCCAGACCGCAATCACATCATGGAAGCGCCGTTGGCTTTCGGACAGCCAAGGGTTATGATGTTCTATTTCGTCCTAACGGCACTAAATCCCAGTGTAATTATGACGGAATAGAACGGCATAACGGCGTTAAAAGGTTAAGAATACAAACAAAATGACTTATGCTCTTACAAAAACAAAAGAAGGCATACAAATAAATTCACAAAGATAATACACTATGGGCCAGATTACAAGTGGTGCTCTAAGAAGCACTTTCACTCGTGCAATAACACCGCCAGAAGTAAAGATTTTGTGCGTGCGGATTACAAATTGAAAGTAAAACTGTTACACACAAGCGAAACCCGACAAGCACCAACTAAAGAGCTTTGGATATTGTGACCGCACTAACTTTATCTCCCCATAGACTTCAATGGAGAATGTAGAAAAAAAAACCTGGCATAGAAATATCCGTTTAACATTGTACTGTATCTGAATGGAATGGGAAATATTAATAAATCCTGTCGAGTTAGCACGCAAGCAATGTGTTTTTTTATTCTGCTTTTAAGGGACAGTCTAGTCAAAAATAAACGTTCATGATTCAGATAGGGCATATAATTTTAAACAACTTGCCAATTTACTTTTATCATTAATTTTGCTTTGTCCTCTTGTTATTCTTACTTTGAAGCTAAACCTAGGTAGGCTCATATGCTAATTTCTTAGCCCTTGAAGGCCAACTCTTATCTGAATGCATTTTGACATTTTTCACAACTAGAGGGTGTTCTCATGTGCCATATATTTAACATTGCTCTCACGCCCGTGGAGTTACCTAGGAGTCAGCACTGATTTGCTAAAATGCAAGTCTGTCAAATGAACTGAGATTAGAGGGCAGTCTGAAGAGACTTAGATACAAGGTAATTAGAGAGGTAAAAAGGGTATTAATATAACTGTGCTGGTTATGCAAAACTGGGGAATGGGCAATAAAGGGATAATCTATCTTTTTAAACAATAACAATTCTGGTGTAGACTGTCCCTTTAAATTTGATTGCACTTGAGCGTACTCGATTACTTTCAACTTGTTTCTATATTGATTGCTAACATAAGCAAGCCACTTAATCTAGCCCAATATGGGTTCCATATATTAAGCAGCGTATGCTGCAATGGAACTCTTGAGCATTAGTCATCTCCACCACCTATAAGTTAGCAGATAGAAATCATTCTGAACACGTTTGTTCAGGGTGATTGACAGGTCCTTCTTTAGTGCAATTGGTCAGGCGACGGAAGGGGCACCATTACACACTACAAGTAAAATATAAATATAGTCCTATAGGAAAATGTACATTCATAGACAAAAAAAAAATGAAGTTGGTAAAGGGTAAATTCTCACTTAAAGGGACATGAAACCCAATATTTTCTTTCATGATTCAGACAGAAAATACAATTTAAAAAAAGTTTCCAATTTACTTCTATTATCAAATTTACTTTTTCTCTTGTTATTCTTTGTTGAAGAGATGTCTAGATAGGTAGGGGGCACATAAATGGAGCAATACATGACAGGAAATAGTGCTGCCATCTAGTGCTCTTGCTATTGTATAATATTGTTGGAAAACTGCTGCCATATTGTACTGCAGGCACTCTGGAACTAACCTCCCTGCCTTTCAACAAAGGATAGCAAGAAAATGAAGAAAGAAGAAAATTTGGTAATAGAAGTCAAATGGAAAGTTGTTTAAAATTGAATGGTCCATCTGAAACATAAAATAATTTTTTTTGGGTTTTATGTCCCTTTAAATATAAAAAGTGAAAACATCCCTTGCTTTAAATAAACCCTAAAGAAAATGTTAACTCTTTTGCTGCTTGTCTTTGTGTTTGTCTTTTTTTGGTTGTTGTTTTTTGAATTATTTGTAAAAAATTTTTATTACAAATAGTACAGTGGAGTGAATAGTTTAAAGGGACATAAAACACTGACGACTAGATTACGAGTTTTGCGTTATGAGTAAAAAAGTAGCATTAAGGCTCATAACGTTGCTTTTTCACTACCGCTGCTATTACGAGTCTTGTAGGTACAGCTGTCCCGCACACTTTTTTTGCCTTACCACAAATCAACTTACGCAATTTGCGTAAAGTCTTTTTTCAATGGGACTTCCATTGTGCCGGTATTAAAAGCTTTTTTTTTTAGGCCAAAAAGTGAGCGGTACAGCCTATTCCACAAGATTCGTAACGCATTTTAAAGTCAGTAGTTATGAGTTTTGCACTACAAAGCCGTAGCATAAAACTCATAACTAAAGTGCTAACAAGTACACTAACACCCATAAACTACCTATTAACCCCTAAACCGAGGCCCTCCCGCATCGCAAACATTAAATTAAATTTATTAACCCCTAATCTGCCTCTCCCAACAATGCCGCCACTATAATAAACATATTAACCCCTAAACCGCCACACTTCCGCCTCGCAAACACTAGTTAAATATTATAACCCCTAATCTGCCGCCCCTAACATCGCCGCCACCTACCTACATTTATTGACCCCTAATCTGCCGCCCCCAACGTCGCCGCCACTATATTATATTTATTAACACTTAAACCTAAGTCTAACCCTGACACCCCCTAACTTAAATATAATTAAAATAAATCTAATTAAAACCTACAGATAATAACTAAATAATTCCTATTTAAAACTAAATACTTACCTATAAAATAAACCCTAAGATAGCTACAATATAACTAATAGTTACATTGTATCTAGCTTAGGTTTTATTTTTATTTTACAGGCAACTTTGTATTTATTTTAACTAGGTAGACTAGTTATTAAATAGTTATTAACTATTTACTAACTACCTAGCTAAAATAAATACAAATTTACCTGTAAAATAAAACCTAACCTAATTTACACTAACACCTAACACTACACTGCAATTAAATAAATTACCTAAATTAAATACAATTAAATAAATTAAATACAATTACCTAAATTGCAAAAAAAAAACCACTAAATTACACAAAATAAAAAACAAATTACAAGATATTTAAACTAATTATACCTAATCTAATAGCCCTATCAATAAAAAAAGCCCCCCAAAATAAAAAAAAACATAGCCTAAACTAAACTACCAATAGCCCTTAAAAGGGCCTTTTGCGGGGCATTGCCCCAAAAAAATCAGCTCTTTTACCTGAAAAACAATTACAAACAACCCCCCCAACAGTAAAAGCCACCACCCACACAACCAACCCCCCAAATAAAACCCTAACTAAAAAAACCTAAGCTCCCTATTTGGATGGGCATTGCCCTTAAAAGGGCATTTAGCTCTATTGCGGCCCAAAGCCCTAGCCTAAAAATAAACGGTTTTGAAGATCCGACATCCATCCTCAACGAAGCCGGGAGAAGTCCTCATCGAAGCGGCAAGAAGTCCTCAACGAAGCCGGGAGACGTCTTCATCCAAGCCGGGAGAAGTGGTCCTCCAGACGGGCAGAAGTCTTCATCCAGACGGCATCTTCTATCTTCATCCATCCGGCAGCGAGAGGGGCTCCATCTTCAAGACATCCAGCGCGGAGCATCCTCTTCTTCCGACGACTACCCGACGAATGAAGATTCCTTTAGGTGACATCATCCAAGATGGCGTCCCTTAGATTCCGTTTGGCTGATAGAATTCTATCAGCCAATCGGAATTAAGGTTGAAAAAATCCTATTGGCTGATCCAATCAGTCAATAGGATTGAGCTTGCATGCTATTGGCTGATTGGAACAGATAGAACTCTGCAATATTCTTTCATTATTTATTTTGTCCCCTTTTCCTCTAATTCCATTTTGAAACTGTGAGCTTTTCAGTTCCTGTTAGAAATGGAAGTGCAGAACACTGTTATATTCCACACAGCCATTGGCTGCACAATCTAGTGACCTATTTATAACTGTCCCTAATTTGCCAAAGCAGAGAAAGTAACCTAAGTTATAACATGGCAGCTCCCATTGTTTTATAGACACTCAAATTTTACATTTATTTTGTCACTATTTAAACAGCTAATGAAACTAAAAAATACATCTACATGTTATTCTCAGACTTATCTTTTCTTTGAATGCATCATTCTATCTAGCATTTATTTAGGGCCAGATTATAAGTGGAGCGCTAAATATCGCTTTCATGAAAGTGATATTTGCGCTCCACTGTGTAACACCTGCTCACGCTAATGTGCGCTGGTATTACAAGTTGTCAGCAATCCAAATGCGAGCTCACGTTCGCATTTCTGGGAAGCATTACGCTCACAAGAGCGCGCTTCCATGGGCTCTAACGGGAGCCTCGTTCTGATGCCGTCAGAGACTGCATCAGAACCTAAGTGCAGCGAAGGGGGTAAGTAGCGTATAGCAGCAAATATAAATATAGATGTATATGCTTATTTACATATATATTTATGTGTTTATATTTATATACAGTATACACATATTAACACATAAATATATATGTATATAAGTATAAACATATATATTTACAGGGAACATACAATTCCCATAGATCGCAATGTAAAGGCACTTTTTAGTGCCTTTTTTCTCTAACTCGCCGCACCCACTACCTTTAGACCCCAAATACTGCATTTTTGCGGTTATTTTATTAAAAAAATAAAGATGCTACTATCTTTATTTTTTTATAAAATATATCACACTTAATTTAGGGGGCAATTTGTGGACATTTATAAAATTAACCAGAGATCTGATCTCTGGTTAATTTTATAAGCACTATTTGCTACCGCAAGCTCACAGTAGCAATAACCAGCGAATTTGTTATGACTGGTGAATTATTGCGCGACCGCAAATGGGCAAATTTGCCTGTTAGTGTTTAATGTTCCTATAAAAGAACATATAAGATAAAATGCTTTAATGTGCTAAACTATTTTATTAATTTACTACAGCTTGAACAAAGTTATGGGCTAAAGTGGCGCCCTAACTTTTGCGTATAAGCTGCATCAGTTTTTTGGGGGTATTTGCTCACATCGGAAATAGTGTGCGTATTATAAAAAAAGTTGCATAAAACTAAATATAAATACAATTAAAACTATGGTTACACTCATATAAACACTATCTGATTAAAATTATTTTTAAAAAATTATAAAAAAAAGTTATAAAATATATGGTATAAGGAGTTTGAGAAAAAAGGCTCTAACATATAGTTTTGAGGACCCTGAAGTTGAATTTGAACCCTTGACCTTTGGGTTCTGTGCTATTGAGCTGCTTATAGAGCTATTTGATCTCTAGTTTTATGTTAAAATTAGCCCAGTGCTCTTTGGACCTTGGCTCTGCACACCTGTAAAGTTCAGAAATTAATAGCTTATTATTTAAAAGGGACAGTCTACTCCAGAATTTTCATTGTTTAAAAAGATAGATAATCCCTTTATTACCCATTCCCCAGTTTTGCATAAGCAACACAGTTATATTAATATACTTGTAACCTCTGTGATTACCTTGTTTCTAAGCCTCTGCGGACTGCCCCCTTATTTCAGTTCTTTTGTAATACATGCATTTTAGCCAATCAGTGCTGACTCGTAAATAACTCCACGAGAGTGAGCACAATGTTATCTTTATGGCACACATGAACTAGCTCTGTCTAACTGTGAAACACTTTCAAAATGCACTGAGATAAGAGGCAGTTCAACATCTTAGAAATTAGTATAGATATAAGCCTACTTAGGTTTAGCTTTCCACAAAGAATGCCAAGAGAACAAAGCAAATTTAATGATAAAAGTAAATTGGAAAGTTGTTTAAAATTGCATGCCCTCTCTGAATCATGAGAGTTTAATTTTGACTAGACGGTCACTTTAACCCCTTAACGACTGAGGACGTGCAGGGTACGTCCTCAGAAAAAAGGCAGTTAACGCCTGAGAACGTACCCTGCACGTCCTCAGTGTGGAAAGCAGCTGGAAGCGATCCTGATCACTTCCAGCTGTTTTCCGGTTATTGCAGGATGCCTCGATATTGAGGCATCCTGCAATAACATTTTTTACCCCTCCGGTGCAGAGAGAGCCACTCTGTGGCCCTCTCTGCACCGGACATCGATGGCCGCATTCGTTGGTGGGTGGGAGCTGAAGTGGGAGGTGGGTGGGCGGCCATCGATGGCTTCTTGGTAAAAGAGGGGGGCGGGATCGGGGCGGTATCGCCGGGGGCGCGCACGGGCGCGCGCGCGTGCACGGGGGGTGGTGGGCGGGCGCGTGCACGGGGAGGGAGCGGGTGGGAACCACTTACACTACAGAAAGGTTTTTTTTATTATGGGGAGAAAGGAGGGATAAAATCCCTGATTAAAGTAATCTAAGGGATCTGGGAGGGGGTGGGGGATTAGTCTTGGGGGGGGGGAAGCTACACTGCAGAAAAAACAAAAATAAAAAAAAATAGACATTTTTACATGCAAACTGGGTACTGGCAGACAGCTGCCAGTACCCAAGATGGCCCCCAATAAGGCAGAGGGGGAGGGTTAGAGAGCTGTATTGGGGGGGATCAGGGAGGTTGGGGGCTAAGGGGGGAATCTTACACAGCAGCATATGTAAATATGCTATATATAAAAAAAGGATACCTTTTATTTTAGTACTGGCAGACTTTCTGCCAGTACTTAAGATGGCGGGGACAATTTTTGGGGTGGGGGAGGAAAGAGAGCTCTTTGGGAGGGATCAGGGGGTCTGATGTGTCAGGTGGGAAGCTGATCTCTACACTAAAGCTAAAATTAACCCTGCAAACTCCATACAAGCTACCTAATTAACCCCTTCATTGCTGGGCATAATTCACGTGTTGTGCGCAGTGGCATTTAGCGGCCTTCTAATTACCAAAAAGCAACACCAAATCCATATATGTCTGCTATTTTTGAACAAAGGAGACCCCAGAGAAGCATTTACAACCATTTGTGCCATAATTGCACAAAATGTTTGTAAATGATTTCAGTGAGAAATCTAAAATTTTGAAAAATTTAACGTTTTTCTTTATTTGATCGCATTTGGCGGTGAAATGGTGGCATGAAATATACCAAAATGGGCGTAGATCAATACTTTGGGTTGTCTACTACACTACACTAAAGCTAAAATTACCCCAAAAAGCTCCCTACATGCTCCCTTATTAACCCCTTCCCTGCTGTGCATAATACACGCATGGTGCGCAGTGGCATTTAGCGGCCTTCTAATTACCAAAAAGCAAAGTCAAAGCCATATATGTCTGCTATTTCTGAACAAAGGGGATTCCAGAGAAAAATTTACAACCATTTATGCCATAATTGCACAAGCTGTTTGTAAATAATTTCAGTGAGAATCCTAAAGTTTGTGAAAAAATTTGTGAAAAAGTGAACAATTTTTTTTAATTGATCGCATTTGGTGGTGAAATGGTGGCATGAAATATACCAAAATGGGCCTAGATCAATACTTTGGGATGTCTTCTAAAAAAAAATATATACATGTCAAGGGATATTCAGGTATTCCTGACAGATATCAGGGTTCCAATGTAACTAGCGCTCATTTTGAAAAAAAGTGGTTTGGAAATAGCAAAGTGCTACTTATATTTATTGCCCTATAACTTGCAAAAAAAAGCAAAGAACGTGTAAACATTGGGTATTTCTAAACTCTGGACAAAATTTAGAAATTATTTAGCATGGGTGTTTTTTGGTGGTTGCAGATGTGTAACAGATTTTGGGGGACAAAGTTAGAAAAAGTGTGTTTTTTTCCATTTTTTCCTCATATTTTATATTTTCTTTTATAGTAAATGATAAGATATGATGAAAATAATGGTATCTTTAGAAAGTCCATTTAATGGCGAGAAAAACGGTATATAATATGTGTGGGTACAGTAAAAGAGTAAGAGGAAAATTACAGCTAAACACAAACACTGCAAAAATGTAAAAATAGCCTTGGTCCCAAATGGACAGAAAATGGAAAAGTGCTGTGGTCATTAAGGGGTTAAACATGTTTCTCCCTGTACTCTGTGCTCTATAGAGTCTTTATTTCCTTTATTGTTGCCTGATTCCAACTCAATTACAATCTGCCTACTTGTTCCTGTTTTCTTGTGTTTTATGGATTCCTGCTCAGCTGAATTGTGCCTCTGTTGGTCCGTGTGTGCAGGGCCGCCATCAGGGGGTGACAGGGGTGACAGCATTCAGGGGCCCGGCCAGGATCAGGGGCCCGGGACCCTGCTGACATAGAAAAAAAAAAAATTTTATTTTTTATTTTTTATTATTTCCCTGGCATGAAGTGCCGATGATGACGTCACCGCCCGCTCTCCCTCCCTCCCTCCCTCGACTGCTGAGCGCGTCTGCTGGTCACGTGACACACCACCCACAGTCTGACCAATGAAACATTGACTCTTAAGTTTGATTTTTATGTTGAGCTGGTTTACCGCCATTTCTGATGTGTGGCGGGAAATCAGCTTAACATAGAAATCAAACTCTGCCCCCAGGAGTCCCAGGACCATGACAGGAGTAGGAGGGCTCTGAGTTTTGATTGGTTTGGTGGGCGGGAGAAGGGGGCGGGACAATAGCGTGCGCCGCTGCGCGGGAAGTTACTGGCCAGGCAGGCAGAGGCACAAGACCAGCACGCAGACCAGACGGACCGGTCGGCCTCGGGACGGGCAGCAGGGCTTCAGGGCAGTCGCACTCGCAGACAGTAGTCGGTAAGGGCTCAGAGTCAGGGGCAGCAGGGCTGGGCTGGGCGGCTTGCCTGTGGGCCATACTGTCAGACTGTGTGACTGATACCGACCGGGCGGGGTGACACTCTGACTCTGTGTCAGTGTCTGAATCTACTTTGTGAATGCATTATAAAATATGGCATTGCAGAAGGGTAATAGTGGAAGGTAGAGATAGAATTTTGCTGCAATTCATTTTATATTAACCTTTTGGTTGCCATTGAGGCCTGTAGGGCATTGCTAAGTAATGTATTACAGTCGAATTCACAAGATAATGGGGTTAAATAAAGTCACTTATCGCAAGAAAAGATGGCCTGACGTTAAAAGAAAAATATTTTAAATCTTGAATTATATTATCCCTTTGATGTAATATGTACATACACATTTTTCTGATAATGTTGAACACATGCAAAATTAAACTGCTGTCAAAATCGTTGAAAGGGTTAAAAGGTTATACCTAATCCACAAGGCACTTGAAGTTATTATTTTTTTTTTTTGTCTTTTTTTTATCTTTCTTTTTTGTTCCCCAAAAACAAACATTTTACTAATAAGCAAATTTCCTTAAGTGATTTGCCTTACGAAGAACTTCAAGTGGATTTTGCTGGAATCTTGCAGTATTTGTTCCTATTAAGAAGGAACTATTCTATTCTGTTTGGCAAGATAACTATATAGATAATTATACTTAAAGGGCCTATAAAAACACGTTACATGTTTATAATATCATTTTTTTTAAAGTGTAACACATTTTGAGTACTCTTTAGTTCAGTAGTATTTAATAAGGATGCCTGAATGGTGTGTGCAAATTCCATACATAGGTTTGCAAACAGTTTTAGAAATACAGTACTGTACTTGCATTTCCTTGTCATGGCAAAGCCAATGAAGTATACTGTATTCCATTTATTATACTGTATATCAGTCACTACACATGGCTGGGGTAATAGGTGGGACTCAGAATATATACAGTATATATATATATAATATATATATATATATATATATATATATATACCTTGACGTGGTGGCAGGCTTAATATTTTTTGGCCAAAATATAAGCATGGGGGTGGTTGCTGGGGGGGGGGCACTGGAGAGTAGACACTGGGGGGGGGGGGGGGCGAAAACTGGCTGAGTCAGGGGCCCCATGATTTCTAGTGGCAGCCCTGCGTGTGTGACAAAATTTGAATTACTGTTCAGCTACAGTTTGCCATCTTGGCTCCAATTTATCTTCATAAATTCCTTCATGTGTTATTCCTGCATATGGTGGGATGTTTCTAGATGGAATATAACAAATTTAAAGACAGAAATCCTCTTCCACAGGATATATAAAAAAAAGTATGTACAAAAATAAGATCATATAAATCTTAGATAAACATGAACATTTTAAATTTAAAATATAGCTTTAGTTTTTTTCAATTAATAGATATCCGTTGTGAGTGGAGTTAGTACACACATTTTTATTCATAGATACTTCACTAAATAAATATAATGAGAAGTAAAAATTGTATTATAATAACTTTTTATAAAAATGAACAGCAACACTTGTTACTAATAGCTTATTATCAAGCCAGTTTAAAATGTTACAAATTATTTATTGTCCTTATTATAGATAAATAATTAGTTAGTCTACAATGGTACAAACATGTGCAGTTAAAAACACAATGCTGCATATAAAAAAATTAAACTGTGTGTGCAGGGTCGGCTCCAAGGGGGGGCAATGCGCATCTAAAAGGAATGCTGTGCCCCCTCAAAAAATATTGATAGGATCATAGGCTTTAAAAATAATAAATAAAATAATGAATTGTTATGTAATGCTGCATGCTGGGGGCGGAGTGATCTGCCAAACTGTGAGGTCGCATCACACATCTGCAAGGAACTCTGTGGGGGGTAGTTATCAAGCCGTCTACTTTTCTGGCTTCGCCGGCCCAATACGCCCGCCTAAGCTCGCCTACCTTCGCCGCCGCGGACCTGAAAAAATACGCCTAAGTTATCAAATAAAGCTGTCAAAAAGCCACGGGGCGATGAGCAGCGGACTGTGACAGTTATCACTCATCCGATCTCGCTGCCCTTCGGCTTTTTCCCAGCTTTATTGCTAGCCTGTCACTAAGCACTCACACTAAACTACACTGTTCTACCCCCTATACCGGCGCCCCCGGAGCCTCCCGCAACTAAATAAAGTTACTAACCCCTAAACCGCCACTCCTAGACCCCGCCGCAACTCTTATAAATGTATTAACCCCTAAACCGCCGCTCCTAGACCCTGCCGCAACTCTTATAAATGTATTAACCCCTAAACCGCCGCTCCAGGACACCGCTGCCACCTACAGTATACCTAGTAACCCCTATCCTGCCCCCCCTACACCGTCGCCCTCTATTATAAAATTATTAACCCCTATCCTGCTGATCTCGCACCTCTCCGCAACTAAATAAATAGTTTAACCCCTAAACCGCCGCTCCATGAACCCGCCGCAACCTATATTAAACCTATTAACCCCTATCCTGCCCCCCTACACCGTCGCCACCTATAATAAATTTATTAACCCCTATCCTGCCCCCCACTACGCCGCCGCCGCCACTGTAATAAAATTATTAACCCTTAAACCTAAGTCTAACCCTAACCCTAACGCCCCCCTAACTTAAATATTAATTAAATAAATCTAAATAAATTAACTCTTATTAACTAAATGAATCCTATTTAAAACTAAATACTTACCTTTAAAATAAACCCTAATATAGCTACAATATAAATAATAATTATATTCTAGCTATCTTAGGATTTATTTTTATTTTACAGGTACCTTTCAATTTATTTTAACTAGGTACAATAGCTATTAAATAGTTATTAACTATTTAATAGCTTACCTAGCTAAAATAAAGAGAAATTTACCTGTGAAATAAATCCTAACCTAAGTTACAATTACACCTAACACTACACTATACTTTAATAAATTATTCCTATTTAAAAATAAATACTTACCTGTAAAATAAACCCTAAGATAGCTACAATATAATTAATAATTATATTCTAGCTATCTTAGGATTTATATTTATTTTACAGGTAACTTTGTATTTATTTTAGCTAGTTAGAATAGTTATTAAATAGTTATTAACTATTTAATAACTACCTAGCTAAAAGAAATACAAAATTACCTGTAAAATAAATCCTAACTTAAGTTACAATTAAACCTAATACTACACTATCATTAAATTAATTAAATAAACTACCTACAAATAACTACAATTAAATACAATTACATAAACTAACTAAAGTACAAAAAATAAAAAAGCTAAGTTACAAAAAATAAAAAAATAAGTTACAAACATGTTAAAAATATTACAACAATTTTAAGCTACTTACACCTAATCTAAGCCCCCTAATAAAATAACAAACCCCCCCAAAATAAAAAAATGCCCTACCCTATTCTAAATTAAATAAATTTCAAAGCTCTTTTACCTTACCAGCCCTTAAAAGGGCCATTTGTGGGGGCAAGCCCCAAAGAAAACAGCTCTTTTGCCTGTAAAAGAAAAATACAACCCCCCCCCCAACATTAAAACCCACCACCCACATACCCCTAATCTAACCCAAACCCCCCTTACAAAAACCTAACACTAATCCCCTGAAGACCATCCTACCTTGAGTCGTCTTCACTCAGCCGAGCCACCGATGGAACTGAAGAGGACATCCGGAGCGGAAGAAGTTAATCCTCCAAGCGGCGCTGAAGAAATCTTCGATCCGATGAAGTCATCATCCAGGCGGCGCTGAAGAAAAGTCTTCGATCCGGCCGATGTCATCTTCAAAGAGGCGCTGAAGAGGTCTTCTATCCGGGCGAAGTCATCTTCCAAGCCGGGTCTTGAATCTTCCTTCCACCGACGCGGAACCACCTTCTTCACCGACGGACTACGACGAATGACGGCTCCTTTAAGGGACGTCATCCAAGATGGCGTCCCCTCAATTCCGATTGGCTGATAGGATTCTATCAGCCAATCGGAATTAAGGTAGGAAAAATCTGATTGGCTGATGGAATCAGCCAATCAGATTGAGCTCGCATTCTATTGGCTGTTCCGATCAGCCAATAGAATGCGAGCTCAATCTGATTGGCTGATTGGATCAGCCAATCGGATTGAACTTGAATCTGATTGGCTGATTCCATCAGCCAATCAGATTTTCCTACCTTAATTCCGATTGGCTGATAGAATCCTATCAGCCAATCGGAATTGAGGGGACGCCATCTTGGATGACGTCCCTTAAAGGAGCCGTCATTCGTCGTAGTCCGTCGGTGAAGAAGGTGGTTCCGCGTCGGCGGAAGGAAGATTCAAGACCCGGCTTGGAAGATGACTTCGCCCGGATAGAAGACCTCTTCAGCGCCTCTTTGAAGATGACATCGGCCGGATCGAAGACTTTTCTTCAGCGCCGCCTGGATGATGACTTCATCGGATGGAAGATTTCTTCAGCGCCGCTTGGAGGATTAACTTCTTCCGCTCTGGATGTCCTCTTCAGTTCCATCGGTGGCTCGGCTGAGTGAAGACGACTCAAGGTAGGATGATCTTCAGGGGATTAGTGTTAGGTTTTTGTAAGGGGGGTTTGGGTTAGATTAGGGGTATGTGGGTGGTGGGTTTTAATGTTGGGGGGGGGGTTGTATTTTTCTTTTACAGGCAAAAGAGCTGTTTTCTTTGGGGCATGCCCCCACAAATGGCCCTTTTAAGGGCTGGTAAGGTAAAAGAGCTTTGAAATTTATTTAATTTAGAATAGGGTAGGGCATTTTTTTTATTTTGGGGGGGTTTGTTATTTTATTAGGGGGCTTAGATTAGGTGTAAGTAGCTTAAAATTGTTGTAATATTTTTAACATGTTTGTAACTTATTTTTTTATTTTTTGTAACTTAGCTTTTTTATTTTTTGTACTTTAGTTAGTTTATGTAATTGTATTTAATTGTAGTTATTTGTAGGTAGTTTATTTAATTAATTTAATGATAGTGTAGTATTAGGTTTAATTGTAACTTAAGTTAGGATTTATTTTACAGGTAATTTTGTATTTCTTTTAGCTAGGTAGTTATTAAATAGTTAATAACTATTTAATAACTATTCTAACTAGCTAAAATAAATACAAAGTTACCTGTAAAATAAATATAAATCCTAAGATAGCTATAATATAATTATTAATTATATTGTAGCTATCTTAGGGTTTATTTTACAGGTAAGTATTTATTTTTAAATAGGAATAATTTATTAAAGTATAGTGTAGTGTTAGGTGTAATTGTAACTTAGGTTAGGATTTATTTCACAGGTAAATTTCTCTTTATTTTAGCTAGGTAAGCTATTAAATAGTTAATAACTATTTAATAGCTATTGTACCTAGTTAAAATAAATTGAAAGGTACCTGTAAAATAAAAATAAATCCTAAGATAGCTAGAATATAATTATTATTTATATTGTAGCTATATTAGGGTTTATTTTAAAGGTAAGTATTTAGTTTTAAATAGGATTCATTTAGTTAATAAGAGTTAATTTATTTAGATTTATTTAATTAATATTTAAGTTAGGGGGGCGTTAGGGTTAGGGTTAGACTTAGGTTTAGGGGTTAATAATTTTATTACAGTGGCGGCGGCGGCGTAGTGGGGGGCAGGATAGGGGTTAATAAATTTATTATAGGTGGCGACGGTGTAGGGGGGGCAGATTAGGGGTTAATAAATTTATTATAGGTGGCGACGGTGTAGGGGGGGCAGGATAGGGGTTAATACATTTAATATAGGTTGCGGCGGGTTCAGGGAGCGGCGGTTTAGGGGTTAATACATTTATTATAGTTGCGGTGGGCTCCGGGAGCGGCGGTTTAGGGGTTAATATGTATAGAGTAGCTTGCGGTGGGCTCCGGGAGCGGCGGTTTAGGGGGTAATAACTTTATTTAGTTGCGGCGGTGTAGGGGGGACAGATTAGGGGTGTTTAGACTCGGGGTACATGTTAGGGTGTTAGGTGTAGACAGCTCCCATAGAAATCAATGGGATGTCTGTCAGCAGCGAACTTGTACTTTCGCTATGGTCAGACTCCCATTGATTCCTATGGGATCCGCCGCCTCCAGGGGTGGCGGATTGAAAACCAGGTACGCTGGGCCGTAAAAGTGCCGAGCGTACCTGCTAGTTTTTTGATAACTAGCAAAAGTAGTGAGAATGTGCCGCACTTGTGTGCGGAACATCTGGAGTGACGTAAGAATCGATCTGTGTCGGACTGAGTCCGGCGGATCGATGCTTACGTCACAAAATTCTACTTTTGCCGGTCTCGAGCCTTTGATAACTAAGGCGAATCAGCCTCGCCACAAATACGCTGCGGAATTCCAGCGTATTTGAGGTTGACGGCTTGATAACTAGGCCCCTGTGTCTTAAACTCTTATTTGGAATTGGAAGTTAATTAGAGACTTATTGGACTTGTTTTTAACCCTATTAATTTTACCTAACTATCGTGAGTTACTCATTTTCTTAAACAATAGACCATGAAAAGAATATGATTGTATCATATAAATATGTCTATAAATGGTTACCGACTTCTATCGACACCTCAAAAGTGCACTGTGATCTTAGGCCGTCCCTAACAAAGGGCTTAATTGCATTGGGGGGTTTGGGGTGCAAGGCTGTTTAGGGGACATGATTGAGATTTGAAAATGAGTTTAAGGGTTTTGGATCATGGTGATTAAGGGGTGAATTGTTTTTAAGGAGCTATTGCACTGGGGGTCTCAAGTTTAATGGCTCAGTTTTAGTGCACTGCATAGGATTTAGACTTCATTCGTTTACCTAGTAATTTAGCACATATTCTCCAAATGTTAATAGTGGGGTATAAGCCAGTCAGAAGCTACACTTTCCTGCAGAATATGTAGGTCTGCTCTTATTTTGATTCTCATACATGCTTTGTAAATGCGTGCCCCCTCGTGAAAAAAAATGCCCCCCCATTTCATTCGTTCTGGACCCGACCCTGTGTGTGTGTAGCACGTGCTTTACTGATTATATTCAGTGTATATTAAAAATAAAAAATTATCAGACGCGGAAAAGGCCTTCGACAGGGTTCGATGGTCTTTTCGGCAGAGAACCATGTCTGAGATGGGCATCCCGAAACCCTTTTTAAATATGGCCATGGCATTATACTCTTTCCTGAACGCCAGAATTAGAGTTAAGGGCACTCTGTCAGATTCGTTTAACATAACAAACGGTACCAGGCAGGGATGCCCTTTATCTCCCTTGCTCTTAGCCATGGCTATGGAGGTACTAGCTCAAAAGGTTAGGAAAAACACAGAGATTAGGGGCATGACAATAGGGGAATTAGAACACAAACAAGCCCTGTATGCTGATGATGCCCTATTCTCCCTGACTGAGGCCGAAACATCTGTCCCTGCCCTAATCAATGAGATGAGTAGCTATAGCAAGATCTCAAACTTCCAATTAAATTTCTCTAAATCGGAATTCCTCAATATAAACACTAACCCGAACCATATAAAACAATTAAGCAACACATATAGCATCCCCATAGCCAAGAATAAGCTGAAATATTTGGGAATATATTTAACCGCCTCCACTACAGACCTGTTTAAACTCAACTATAGCACCCTAAAAAATGAAATAATCCGGGATTTGTCTTCCGGGAAAAGCAAAAAAACTCTCTTGGCTAGGAAGGATTGGGGTGCTCAAAATGAATATCCTACCACGCATATTATATCTGTTCCAAACCCTTCCCATCTCGCTCCCCGAGGGATATCTCCCTCAACTACAAAAAGCCTTTGAACAGTACATATGGGTCGGAGCTAGACCCAGGATTCCTAGGAAAACCATGTACCTTCCCAGAGATGAGGGTGGTTTGGGGGTACCCTGCCTAGAAAGATACAAGCAAGCAATATCTTTACAACACGTTGTAGAATGGGCACACAACTCCAATGATAAAGCATGGATTCACATAGACAGGCATATCTTTAAGCTTAACAATGTCGCATCGCTGGGTTGGACAGTTCACCAAAAAAGGCCCAAGTTAATTGATAACTACCATGTTACAGCAGGCATCTTATTAGAATGGGACAAAATCATTGTAACCAGCACACACATCTCCTCGAAATACGCCCCGCTTACTCCAATCATCGAACAGGTAGATCTTCCATATTATCGCTAAGGATTTTCCAGGCTACAACCCTATAGTCTAAACTCAGGGACGGTGTTCTCCGCCACGAAAGAAGGGGGTATTAAAAACACAATCTGAAATGGAAGAGGCCCATGGGGGGATTTTCTCCTCGTGGCTCCACTACCACCAATTGATCCACTTCATATCACACAACAAACACAAAGGAGACCTCGGTAGGAAGCTAACACCCTTCGAAGACCTTTGCACAATGCAAACGTTCCCGTCCCACTTAATATCTAAACTTTATAAAATACTCACTAAATCTGTCTCCCCGGACCTTCCGTCCTACACGTACTCATGGAAGACGGAGCTTAACTGTGACCTGGAGGATGAAGCTTGGCTTCAAGCTTTCAGGTTAACTAAAAAATCATCTGTTTTGGCGGTGACGCAAGAAATACATATAAAACTCTTGTGTAGATGGTACCTGACACCATCCCGTCTGCACAGGATTTACCCCATGCTCAGTAGCACTTGTTGGAGAGGATGTGGGGGAGAGGGATCTCTCCTCCACATCTGGTGGACATGTCCCCGATTGACGAATTTTTGGCATGAAACTCTGTCAGAAATGTCGGTGACCTTGGGAACACAAATCGATCACAGCCCAAACACCCTACTACTTCTCTCACTCCCTAAATTGATAGAAATGGGCAAACACCCATTATTACTAATTATGCTTACGGCGGCTAAAAAACGTATCCCGAAATTCTGGAAAACCCAAACAGTCCCTACCATTAATACATGGAGAACAGCTGTTGCTGACCTGCTCTCTCTTGAGAGATACCACTACCTGAAAACCCACAAGCTAGAGGTACATGAGATGATGTTGGCCTTGTGGAAAAGGAAAATATAGTCTAAGTACTATTACCATACATAACACCCATTGGCTTGACTTGAGCGAGATTGTCCATTTTTTTTTTCTTCTTTTCTCTTCTCTACTGTCCTTTTGTGCTAATTACTGAGACCTGCAGTTTAGTGTCTCAGTTACAAGTGTATACCTTTGTTCCTGCTTGATTTAATACATGTCTAATACTAAAATCTAAAAATTTGTTAAGCATTACGAGAAAGCCTGTTACAATTTATAATCTCGACCTCAAGATTATACTTTCTCTTTTTATTTGTGCTTTCTGATGGAATAGAAAACTATGGTTGTTTGATTTATATAATGGCTTAATTTAACTTCTTGGACTTTAACAGCATATATTTAGCCATATTCTTTGTTCCTTTTTATCTACCGATGCCTATACACCCTTGTTGTCATTTGGATTATCTCAATAAAAATCTATTACAAAAAAATAAAAAATTATATGATTTGGATTATATGAGCACAACTGAAACTATCTCTCTTTTACAAAAATCTTTACAGGCTCATGACATATTATATTGTTTGTAGTATTGGCATTTATTTTTGTGGCTCATACATAATACAGACTATGGGGCCGATTTATCAAGCTCTGTATAGAGCTTGATGCCCCTGTTTCCGCGCGAGCCTTTAGGCTCACCGGAAACAGAAGTTATGAAGCAGTTGTCTAAAGACCGCTGTTCCATAACTTGTCTGCCTGCTCTGAGGCCACGGACAGAAATCAACCTGATCAAATACGATTGGGTTGATTGACACCCCCTGCTAGCAGCCGATTGGCCACGAATCTGCAGGGGGCGGCATTGCACCAGCAGTTCACAAGAACTGCTGGTGCAATGATAAATATCGATAAATTTATCGATGTGCGGCGGACATGATACACTACATAGTATCATGTCCGCTTGCACTGTGATAAATCTACCCCATGTGGTAGATTTAAGAAATGTCGGACAGACATGATCCGCTGTAGCGGATCATGTCCGCCCGATATTGCTAAATGCCAACAGCATATGCTGTCGACATTTAATATTGCACAAGCATTTATTGTGAAATGCTTGTGCAATGCCACCCCCTGCACATTCGTGGCCAATCGTCTGCTAGCAGGGAGTGTCAATCATCCTGATCGTATCTGATCCAAATAGACCAAAGCACTTAGAGATACATACACATACGCGTCTAAACATGGATCTGTATCCGATCGGGATGATTGCTGTCCCCCACTTCAGAGGTGGCGGATGAGTTAAGGAGCAGCGGTCTTACTTAAGTTTCAGGCGCGCTTGAAACTTCGGGGGTAGATAGCAGCATCCGCTGCTTGATAAATCTACCCCTATACCTAAATAAAAAATATGTTTATAAATGATCAAATATGATCATAATTTTTACATAATATTTATTGTTATGCAAATTTGTTTCACATTTATATTATGTAAAGGTGTTACCCTCTAAAAAGCAAAACAGCTAAAATTTTGTATACAGAAATATATTTTTGTGTAAAAATAAAGATGTATTTTTTGCATATTTTTACACTGTCTCTCATATTTCTATTTATTCTTTTCTATATATTTAAATGCACTATGCATCACAAATTAGTTGGTTCAGAGCCTGGCTGCCCCTCAAGATCTCCTGTCACCTGTCTTGATAGAAACATAGGAACATAGAATTTGACGGTAGAAAAGAACCAAAAAGGCCCATCAAGTCTACCCATATTACATGTTACTTTTTCCTTTGGATAGCCTTATGATGTCCCAGGCATTTTTGACATTTTACAGTCTTTGTGGCCTATTTATCAAAGGTCTTGCGGACCTGATCCGACAGTGCAGATCAGGTCAGCAAGACCTTGCTGAATGCGGAGAGCAATACTCTCTCCGTATTCAGCATTGCACCAGCAGCTCACAAGAGATGCTGGTGCAACGCCGTCCCCTGCAGACTAGCGGCCAATCGGCCTTAGAGCATTTATTTGCAGAAAATAACTGGTCAAAACAACAAAAAAGATGCAGTGTTTTCAGACCTTGAAAATTTTAAAGAAAACCAATTCATATTTATTTTAAACACAATAGTAATTTTTTAAAGGAACAAGTTCAGAAATCAATATTTGGTGGAATAACCCTGATTATCAATCACAGCTTTCATGCGTCTTGGGGCCGCCAGCAGGGGGTGTCAATCAACTTGATCGTACTCGATCGGGTTAAATTGTGGCGATTCCTGTCCGCCTGCTCAGAGCAGGCGCACAGGGTTATGGAGCAGTGGTCTTTATACCGCTGCTTCATAACTGCTGTTTCTGGCGAGTCTGAAGACTCGCCAGAAACACAGGCCCACAAGCTCCATACGTAGCTTTATAAATGGGCCTCAGTGTGTTTCCCACCTAAACTGGAAGTTTATTCCATGAATCCACCACCCTTTCTGTAAAAAAAATGCTTCCTCACATTTCTCCTGAATCTGTTACCCGCTAACCCTCTGAATCTGTTACCCTCTAACCCTCTGAATCTGCTACCTTCTAACCCTCTGAATCTGCTACCCTCTAACCCTCTGAATCTGTTACCCGCTAACCCTCTGAATCTGCTACCTTCTAACCCTCTGAATCTGCTACCCTCTAACCTTCTGAATCTGCTACCCTCTAACCCTCTGAATCTGCTACCCTCTAACCCTCTGAATCTGCTACCCTCTAACCCTCTGCTCTAACCCTCTGAATCTGCTACCCTCTAACCCTCTGAATCTGCTACCCTCTAACCCTCTGAATCTGCTACCCTCTAACCCTCTGCTCTAACCCTCTGAATCTGCTACCCTCTAACCCTCTGAATCTGCTACCCTCTAACCCTCTGCTCTAACCCTCTGAATCTGCTACCCTCAAACCCTCTGAATCTGCTACCCTCTAACCCTCTGAATCTGCTACCCTCTAACCCTCTGCTCTAACCCTCTGAATCTGCTACCCTCTAACCCTCTGAATCTGCTACCCTCTAACCCTCTGCTCTAACCCTCTGAATCTGCTACCCTCTAACCCTCTGAATCTGCTACCCTCTAACCCTCTGAATCTGCTACCCTCTAACCCTCTGAATCTGCTACCTTCTAACCCTCTGAATCTGCTACCCTCTAACCCTCTGCTCTAACCCTCTGAATCTGCTACCCTCTAACCCTCTGAATCTGCTACCCTCTAACCCTCTGAATCTGCTACCCTCTAACCCTCTGAATCTGCTACCCTCTAACCCTCTGAATCTGCTACCCTCTAACCCTCTGAATCTGCTACCCTCTAACCCTCTGCTCTAACCCTCTGAATCTGCTACCCTCTAACCCTCTGAATCTGCTACCCTCTAACCCTCTGAATCTGCTACCCTCTAACCCTCTGAATCTGCTACCCTCTAACCCTCTGAATCTGCTACCCTCTAACCCTCTGAATCTGCTACCCTCTTGATGTTCATAAAAATGTTCCTTTAGCATGTCATTGGGTAAGGTTGTGAGAGCTATTGAAGTTTTTTTTTTATGAGACTATTGGAAATTCTACAGTTTAATCATCTTTAATACACAAAATCCCACTATAGTTATTTCACGTTCTTTTTGATGCACAACATTGGCAAAGAGTTAAAAAACCACAAGACACTTTATTGTATTTTTTTTTAAACTTTTATTTATATCCAACAATATAAATAAAATATGTTATCCACAAAATATGTTATCATACCACACAGGGAAGAAGAAAAAGAAAAACAATAATACATTGGTCATGATACAAATTGAGATATTTATGGTTTCAATAAGGACATGCTCATATTATAAACTCATACTATATTCAGATCTTGATTATGACTCGCTAAATTTTTTAAATGTCTACACTGTTGGGTTTTTCTCTTTTTTTTTAAATTATAAAACGTTTCAACTTAACTACACTAAAAGTAATCGTTTATACTTGGGCATAGACTGTTAGTTATTATTCAAGTAAATATCCTTTGTAGAGATCAATAGTGTCATAGTGATCCCATCATTCTGGGCATTTCGGTTATACAGAAATTACATGAAATAGCTTAAAGGGACATAATACTCATATGCTAAATCACTTGAAACTGATGCAGTATAAAAGCTGACAGGAAAATATCACCTGAGCATCTCTATGTAAAAAAGGAAGATATTTTACCTCACAATCTCCTCAGCCCAGCAGAGTAAATTCTATAAAAAGTTATACTTCACCTGCTCCCAGCTGCAGGTGAAAATAAAAAAAAAATGAAGAAATGAACAGCAGCCAATCAGCATCAGCAGTGCTGAGGTCATGAACTCTTACTGTGATCTCATGAGATTTGACGTAACTCTCATGAGATTTCATAGTAAGCTTCCTTTACCTGATTGGTGACATAATATGAGAGTTCACGAGGCTCATCCCCTAAGCTGTCCTAGGACAGACACACTAAAATGCTGCTTAGAAATCCTTTACAATGGGAGGTGGCAACTTAGGAACTTTTGAGGTAAAATATCATTCTTTTTTACATAGAGATGTTCAGGAGATATTTTCTAGTCAGCTTTTTACAGCTATGCTGCATCACTTTCAAGTGTTTAAACATTTTGGTATTATGGCCCTTTAATGTCGCTTAGATGGGATAAAAGACTTTAGGTCCCAGTAAAGATTCACTCTTCATGCGTAATACCGACTAGATACCAATAGTAGAGAGATATGCGCATAATTTTTCTGGCACCTATTAAAGGTGGCTGGAGATAGTCTGCATGGAGACATAAAGGCAGATAACCCATTAAAGGTTTACTATAAGTCACAAGTTGGCTAAATCAGTTGGTGGTTCTTTGAGGGAAGTGGTGTTCTATAGAAGTCACATACAATTTGCAGCCTAAAATATTTTTGCTTATATGAAGTACTATATTTTTCTCTTAAGACAAGATATAGTGTGGGTTTCAAATAACAAACTACAGCACATCTAAGTGGGTTTGTTGCCCTGTGTAAACAAATACTATAAAATAAAAAGGAACAAAAATAACCAAGACCTTACTAAGTCCTATCAACCTACTTAACAAAAGTGGATTTTTTATATTTTTCTCCTCTGCTCTTGGGTAAAAGTTCCTATTGGTTAGTTAAATGAGAAAATCTTGTTTAGACTAATATCTAAACCGGGATAAGTTATCCAAAGACAATAACTCTAGCTCTCAGTGAGTCCTTAGTGTAAGTCACATGTCAATCAGGTCCATCAAACCTATTTAGTTACCAATGGTGACCCATGTAAGAGGTGCATACTTTGTAGCATGTTAATTTTGGCTGCGTGAAACGTCAGATTTGGCTCTTAAAATATGGTACAATATCAATCACAATGTCTAATACATTACAACAGTATTATCACATTAACATGTGCGCTTATAGTGGGAAGATTGCAAGTTATCTCAGCAAAATCAGTCAGATCATCATACCTGGGGTGGACCTATATACCTGCTAAGCAAGTGAGAACCGAGTATTGCAACAGGGGGTACAGGGTAGATTATATCAGAGCATTACATAAAACAAACTTGGGAAGGGACCCCCTATTACCTCATAGCAATGAACATTAGTAAAAGAAAATCTGAAAACAAAGAACAATTTGAAATAGCTGTCCAGTAAATCATGGTGGTAATATATAAGTGACTTATGCAAATGAAAGTTCCCAATAGCAGGTCACCTAGGACGCCATTCTCAGCATGAGGCGTGAAAAATGAACAAGTTTAATATGCAAACAATAAAAGCCAACCGGGCTAAAACTGAAAATAGGCAGTCTCCAGTACAGTTACTTCCAAAATGAACAAGAGGGGACATGTGAGCGGGAACCAAAGTCACAATCTGACTAGCTGACTCCGCAATGATTGGAGGCAAGCTGGCAATACAGCAGGCACATATAGCAGACAGTTAAGACTCCACTAGATTTCTGCAGGTTGTGAGCCTGGCGTGTTTGTAAGAAAGAGCAAACGCAGGAGTTCCACACCTCTGTACCATACTCTGGCGGGATGTTAGTACGGATCAGTCCCATGCTGGAAGCTGAGGGTAGCAGTACGCTAGTAGGGAAGCAGTTAATCTCCAGGGCCCGTTTGGCATTCGATAAAAATAGAGGATCCTGCAGCTTCAAAACATCACCTTTTAAAACAAGATTAGTCTCCTCCAAACTGTGTGTAGGGAAATGCCTCTGGTGCAATAGATCCGTTTCACACTCTATTGTTGTCTCTGACCCTCTGACTGCGATAGGCTATCTGTGAGGCATAGATCCACCGCTGGTGTAATTTTGCCGGGATATAACATGGCCGACACTAAGAAACCCTCACCCGCTTGCAGGTTAGTTGATGAGTCCTGATGAGACTTGGTCAGACAAGCAGAAGAAGTGCTAGGAGGATCAGTTACTTGAATTGCTCTCGCTTCACTCAGGAGTACTCTCATAGATGCTGCCAAGGAATCAAGCACCAGTGTAAAAATTTCCATAAGGGATGAGGTAATGTGCTCCATTTTGCTTATTGCCGGAGTGAGCACGATAGAAAAACCTGGAGGCTTAATTTAACTTTTATGCCTTCTCGGTAGCCAGGAGTTGTAACATCCTGATCCCAATAGTTTCCCGGACACACTTATTGCCAAGGGAGGTCTGATTGGCTTGAGATTCGGCCACAGATCTTCTATACACAGAGGTAACTCAAAGAGCAGTATGAATCAGTGGCCATCTGGTCTGCCGCCCACTGGGAATGTCCACTTTATTGTATTTTTTATTGTTTAAATATGGACCTATCCTTTATTTTAAGAGACAAAGTCATATTAATTATATTATCACTTTTATTATTTTGTATTCATATATATTAGTTATATGATTTACACATTGCTATATAATGGGCAAGTTTGTGTAAGCAATAACAATGCAAGATGATATTTGTAAATTTTCGAGAAAAGTACATTAAAGCTCCACCTGAATGGTTTAGACACTTGAACTGTTACTTTAATACATCAAAGATGAACTCAGTCACAGATCTAGACCTTGTATAGGACAGATATTAGCCCTCTCCACTTAAACAGAGTCACAGACATGAGCAGCCAGGCTCTGCATGAATGACCGAATCATTCACTGCTACTATTCTTACTATGATCTACCCTAACCTAAACCCCCCTAACTATAAACAGTAACCACCACAAAATGCCCCATGTACTCAAACCATTGGTAACCCCCATGTAACTGCACTCTTACATCCTAAATCCCTTGTAATGACCACCCCTTCTATATGATCTCCTCCTGCACTGCAAATAACCTCTTTAGTAAAATAAAAATTAAAAATAAATATAAAAAAAACATATTTCAGGAAAAGTAAGATTTTTGGTATTTTCAACAGGTATGGATCATTGTTATAATACTTACAGCAGCTGTATTTTATATTACATAAACTCTGTTCAGTTATCTAAGTTTACAGTATTGGAACATAAATATATTGATTATCAATCATATGTCTACAATTAATAGTCCCACAGTACAGCAGGACATCTTCACCCATTAAAATATTTATCTTTTAAAATTAAACTATAAGTCTGCAGTACTTCGATAAACCAACAATAAACTTTACTAATAAGTCCACAGTATATAAGTACATACCTCGTATTCTTGATGCATAGACCTACATTACTGCAATATGCATTAGTGTATACTAAAATCTTACAACACTCACTATATAGTTATCCCCTAATATTTCCTGGATACTTTTTCAGACAGGCAGGTCAGGGAACTTGTGGCCAAAGGCCCACCAGTGTTTTGTGGATGAGGCAGTGACAGAGAAGGATAAATAATTTAAATTTCAATCTACAGATCCCACTAATAGGTTTCCTGTAAATTTGATGGATGTGATTAAAAGGACACTGAACCCAAATTTTTTCTTTCGTGATTCAGATAGAGCCTGACATTTTAAGCAACTTTCAAATTTACTCCTATTATCAAATTTTCTTCATTCTCTTGGTATCTTTATTTGAAATGCAAGAATGTAAGTTTAGATGCCGGACCATTTTTGGTGAACAACCTGGGTTGTTCTTGCTGATTGGTGGATAAATTCATCCACCAATAAAAAAAGTGTTGTCCAGAGTTCTGAACCCAAAAAAACCTTAGATGCCTTCTTTTTCAAATAAAGATAGCAAGAGAACGAAGAAAAATTGATAATAGGAGTAAATTAGAAAGTTGCTTAAAATTGCATGCTCTATCTGAATCACAAATGAAAACATTTGGGTTCAGTGCCCCTTTAATTCTCTTATGATGTAGGTTGGTAGCATTGGCGAATCATATGATAAGTCATGCACCTCTTTAGTAACTATGAGTAAAGGTTTCTCCCGAAACGCGTCAGAGGCAGAGGGGTACATGCCTCGGCCTGATTTTTAAGCCATTTACTGTTCTCTTTTTATCCACGCTGTTTATTGTTGCTTTTATTATGATTCACTTTTGGCAATAAAGTTTTGTTTTTTACTGGAGTGAGCCAGTCTGGGATATGGTGTTTTCTTAGAGAGAGATGGAGTCACAGTTGTGTGTCATAGGCAGGAATGGAGCGTGCTCTGGATGAGCAATGGCTGAAGAGGCTGTGGGTGGGACCAACTCAACCAGTGACAATTACACAGGATCAGTTACAGGTGACAAGTTTGTATATATCACTTTTAGTCTTCCTATAGGGCAATATAACCCCAAATCTTAACAAAACAGATAGGTTCAATGTTTATATTGTATATACAAACCCATATGGTATACAGTAAACACTGTTTAGCAAGAGCCTTTAAAGGGACAGTCTACACCAGAATATTTATTGTTTTAAAAGATAGATAATCCCTTTATTACCCATTTCCCAGTTTTGCATAACCAACACAGTTATAATAATATACTTTTAACCTATGTGATTATCTTGTATCTAAGCCTCTGCAAACTGCCCCTTTTTCAGTTCTTTTGACAGACTTGCAGTCTAGCCAATCAGTGCCTGCTCCCAGATAACTTCTCGTGCACAAGCACAGTGTTATCTATATGAAATACATGAACTAACACCCTCTAGTGGTGAAAAACTGTTAAAATGCAATCTGAAAGAGGTGGGCTTCAAGGTCTAAGAAATTAGCATATGAACCTCCTAGGTTAAGCTTTCAACTAAGAATACCAAGAGAACAAAGCAAAATTGGTGATAAAAGTAAATTGGAAAAAAAATTAAAATTACATGCTCTATCTGAATCATGAAAGTTTATTTTGGCCTAGACTGTCCCTTTAATCATTGTCTATCTGTTTACTCCTTCATGTCTAGTCTTTTTTTTATTCCCATATAATGCTGTGTAATCAGTTTACATGTTACATATAAAGATTATAATAATTATATTAATATTGTAAAGCCAACGTTTATATACAGCTTAAAGCAGCATAGCAGTAAAAATGGATTAGGAATTAGGTTTCATTGTGGGCATACATATGCTTTGCCTGCACCTTCTGTATTTGCTGCACTCACCCCATTAGGGGACCGCTGTGTGTTAACAAAGTATTTGAAGCAAAAAGCCTGAGATGTTGCATATCTAATTTGCATATCTTACCCAGAATCCTCTTGTGCGATGGTAACAACGTATATGGAGTTTTACTGGGTAAAGGCAAGCAGGGATACTTGCCTAGATGTGCTAATCACCTGTGCAATAATTTATATTGATTTACTTTTTTAAGATATGGAGGATTTTAATCTCATGCTTTTATCTCCACCATAAGTTTAATGAATTTTGATGGTATTCACAACACAACCTATACACATTAAACACAAATATACACATATATTACATTTATATATTAAAGTTTATATGCATTAGTGTACATGATAGGATACAATACACACTATCTGTCACGCTGCACCGCTCTAGCTGTTGCTAGGGGCGCGGTGTCTCCTTCCCTGCTCGTTGCCAGGGTATGTGTCGGGTCCGGATGCGTCCAGTGCTGACTTCATCACCGCACGCTCCTCTCTCACTGATTCCAGTCCAAACGTCTGTGGTGCGAATCCTGCCCCTATGTAAGCCAATTCAAAATGATCTATCACTGCCCAAGTATAGATGTTACTTTGTGTGCTCCTGGGTGTGATAGATCATTACTACAGTATTGCCTTATTGTGTTTGAACCCTGCCTGTCTGGCTACTCTGCCTGTTATACCCCTGAATTGCTGGATTGATATACTGCTGCTGAACTCTGCTTGTCTGACTACTCTACCTGTTATTCCCCTATTATTCTGGATTGCCTCTCTGTTGCCAAACCCTGCCTGCCTGACCATTTTAGTGGTTTGCCCCTGGACTGCTTTACCATTGCCAAACCTTGCCTGCCTGACCATTCTAGTGGTTTGCCCTTGGACTGCTTTACCATTGCCAAACCTTGCCTGCCTGACTATTCTAGTGGTTTGCCCTTGGACTGCTTTACCGTTGCCAAACCCTGCCTGCCTGACTATTCTAGTGGTTTGCCCTTGGATTGCTTTACCGTTGCCAAACCCTGCCTGCCTGACCATTCTAGTGGTTTACCTTGGACTGCTCTACCATTGCCGCTGAAGATTACTCTGCCTGTGGTGAGTGCTGCTTTCCTCATCTTGCTAACTTTCTCTGCTCTGGGATATTCCCTATCTTTCCGGTTTCACGCCAGGATAACACGACTACTGGCCGAGTTCGGTCTGATAGAGAAGTATCCCACGAGCATTACACTATCATTTGTTGCCTTAAGCTATTGTTGTATAAGGAAGCTTTTGCTTGCTGCTCGCAGGGGAGACGTTTCTTAAAGAAAAGACTATAAAATGTTGACTATAAATGGCTCAGCTTGAAGGTATAATGAGGGGAATCAGGCTGTGACAACTTGTGAACAGTTGCTTGACAGCTTTTGTTCCTTGTTAAAGGTTATGCCCAGAGGGTGACATGAACCAGTTACATGCAAAGTAAGATTCTTATTCTGAACCTGCTGATAAGGATTGTTGCTGAAAAATTAGCTCACTGTGTAGGTATCAGACAGGCCAGGGATTTTCTAATGAGAACTAAAAAACTCATCTGCAGACCTAGAACACAAACGCTAGACTTGGCAATTAAACTACAAGTTGGGCTAGTAAAGCTATATGCAGCTATAGAAACCATACTGACTACAGGGTAATCATCTGCAGAAAAAAACATAATTATCTTCAAAACTATCCATCTGCATATAGAGAAACCATATTGATTGCAGTGCAATCATCTGCAGATAAAACGTATTTATCCTCAAAATAATCCACCTGCATGCATTGGAATTCATACTGACTTAAAGGTAATATCAAACTAATCCATCTGCAGATTTAGGCCTCTAGTTATCAAAGTGTCTACTTCGAATCCGCCGGAAATCCGCGTCGTACACGTCGCGAGATTGCATCGCCTCAGTTATCAAAGTGTCTAAATCGGAAGAAGTTGAATTTTGTGACGTAACATATGAATCGGCGCTCTCAATTCGACGCCGCTTTCGCCCTGCTCTTCGACACAATTAGAAGCTTTCTGAAAGTTATCAAAAAATGACCACTTACGCTCGCGTCTTATCCGACGCAGCGTACCTAGTTTTCAATCCGCCGCCTCAGAGGTCGCGGATCCTATAGTAGTCAATGGAAATCGGGTAACTACTATATTCAGTGCTGCTCGAGTCGATCATGTCACCTAATAAAACTCAATGGAAAGCATTAAATATGTATGCATGTAGCAATTGTTACAGTTTTGGAAAATGAAAAACACATTTACACAAAGGATAGGAAAAGAATGAAAACACTGCACAGCAAATGTTACAATTTTGAAAAAGAAAAACACATTCACACAAAGGATAAGAAAAGAATGAAAACACTGCACAGCAAATGTTACAATTTTGAAAAAGAAAAACACATTCACACAAAGGATAGGAAAAGAATGAAAACAATGCACAGCAAATGTTACAATTTTGAAAAAGAAAAACACATTCACACAAAGGATAGGAAAAGAATGAAAACACTGCACAGCAAATGTTACAATTTTGAAAAAGAAAAACACATTCACACAAAGGATGGGAAAAGAATGAAAACACTGCACAGCAAATGTTACAATTTTGAAAAAGAAAAACACATTCACACAAAGGATAGGAAAAGAATGAAAACAATGCACAGCAATTGTTACAATTTTGAAAAAGAAAAACACATTGACACAAAGGATAGGAAAAGAATGAAAACAATGCACAGCAAATATTACAATTTTTTAAAAGAAAAACACATTGACACAAAGGATAGGAAAAGAATGAAAACACTGCACAGCAAATGTTACAATTTTGAAAAAGAAAAACACATTCACACAAAGGATAGTAAAAGAATGAAAACACTGCACAGCAAATGTTACAATTTTGAAAAAGAAAAACACATTCACACAAAGGATAGGAAAAGAATGAAAACACTTCACAGCAAATGTTACAATTTTGAAAAAGAAAAACACATTGACACAAAGGATAGGAAAAGAATGAAAACACTGCACAGCAAATGTTACAATTTTGAAAAAGAAAAACACATTCACACAAAGGATAGGAAAAGAATAAAAACAATGCACAGCAATTATGCTATCAATTAATTATACACAATACAAATTATGCTATTATTTAATTATGCACAATACTAATTAGGCTATCAATTAATTATCAAAAACACATGCATATTTACATAGGCATGATATGAACTCTGATTTTGTTTGGATGGCAGCATCGTGGAGGCTTAAAAGGTAAATCACTAGGATAACGTATAATAGTCACGTTTTGCAGTCAGTTGCTAGGATCCCTTTTTGTAGCTAAAATGCAAATATAAATTTAACTTGGCTTTATGTCACTGTTTACCTTTGCACTTTCAAAATACATTTAATTGATTTGTAAATGTTATTAGGAATCACATCAAGGATATCAAAATATTTCACATCATAATGTTCGACATTGCATTCTTTTTATTACTTAGGATTGCAAATGTTAATACAACACTTTAATATGTAATCTTAAAAACACAGTAATCACTGACCTTTTTCACCTTCATAATGCTGCCATCCAAACAGAAAAATCAGAAGTAACATTGCAACTCGAGCCAAATACTCATGTGTTTTTAATAACTAATTTTGATAATTGCACAGACACCTGCATTTCTTACAGGTGATACACACCTGAATGGCTTAATAAGATATGTTTATGAACATCATATTGTACTCGTCAAATGACGCGATAAAAAAGACAAATACGTCGGGGGGCGGAGCTAGCAGCTCATCATGGAGGACGCACATGAGTGAGCTCCGTGTCTGTCAGGGCTAAAAAGCCTATTTAGGAGCATAAAAAGCTGATCTATCTCCACATCGACCTACAGGTCAGCTATTCAACAGTGCCCTGGTGCTTTATCCAGCATTGAAAAACAGCACCGCACCACAACATATCGGAGGTTAACCGCCGCCATATCTGGACACTACGGAGGCCTGTTTTGCAGGCTGTGAGGCGACACATCGCAACTCATACCCGCCGCTATACCTCCCTGGAGCAGATCGGGAAAGATGTTCCGGACCTGAACCGGCCCAGCACAAGTAAGAGAACCGCCGTCGGAGACAGTGAGTAGTGCGCCATTAGGGCCTGCCCTCCCCGATGTCCCACATTACAGCAAGGCCTCATCATCACTGCTGCACACTCTGAACTTGGCCAGCCACTGAGAGCCGAGGCATGATATTTTGGGACAAGCTGAGAATAAGCCATGAGCGAGCTAGATCACTTTTTTTGAATATGCTACACGCTAAGTAATTATGCCGCATCACATACTAACAGGCCAAGAACAGCACACATTGTGATTTAACGCCACGAGTCTCTGCCATATACACTGATAGCGGGGAACCCGACTAAGAAATTTCTGAATATAACCTAATGGTGGGTGATCACGCCAATATTTAATCAAACTGTGGTTCCTTAAACCTCTGTCTACATCTGGTCTAGAGAATAAGAGAGAGTCCAATCTGAGTTAATAGACCTTTATCACCTACTCCAGACGCTGCAAGATGTCTGTTAAAGGACAGAAAAAAGCACCTAAAGGCAGTAAGAGCCTAAAAAACATGCAAAACCCATCTATGCTAAAAGAATTTTTTAAGCCCTTAGAAGCCACCCCTGGGCCGGCAGCTGAAATGCAAGATAACATGAGTGACTCTGATGAATCAATACAATCTCAAACGTCCTCTAGGAACACCAGACCACTCACAAGGGCAGATTTAAATTTTTTACCCACCAAAGATGACTTTGCTGCACTGCTATCACAGGTCAGTCAACTCATCAAGGATGGCCTTAAAGAGGTCAGGAAGGACATTAATGATCTAGGGGATAGAATGGAATACTTGGAGGAAGGATCTGACCATATCAACTCAGAGCTTGAATTACTTTCCAGACAGGCGTACCAACAGAGTGTCACTATAGACAACCTCCAAACCCATGTAGAAGATCTGGACAATAGGGGGCGACGTCAAAACCTTAGGATTAGGGGTATCCCAGAGACTATCCTCCCCCCTCAACTTGAGGATTACCTGCAAAAAATCTTTCAGCATATTACTGATGAATCTGAATTACCTTCTATCCCACTAGATAGGGCCCACAGGGCACTCAGACCACCCCCGAAACCTACGGACCCGCCAAGAGATGTGATTTTAAAATTTCAACTCTTCAAAGACAAGGAACTGGTCCTTACTGCAGCTCGGAAAAAACAGAATATTTGCTTTGAAGATAGTCATCTACAGGTATACGCAGATGTAAGCCCTATCACACTTGGTAAAAGGAGAGAGGCCAGGTACTTAACACAACATCTACAAACACTGAAGATACCTTATAGATGGGGTTTCCCGTTTTGCCTTAGGGTGATTCGGGGTTCACAGACATTCACCTATAGATCGCTGGAAGATATTGAACCTTTCTGTAAACAATTGAACATACCTCTACCTACCCTTCCCAAACTTAATGAATCCAAGCCTGATCAGGATCAACAAGACACCCATACCCCCAGACCCCAAAGATTGGGCTGGACCACAGTCAACCGGAAAAGATCGAGAAAAGACAAGACTGTTGCTACCCCCTTCTCAGGCCAAGATGATGCTCAACAAACACCTACCTGAGGTCCTTTAGTATTTATCTGAACTTTTTCCACCACTTTACTTCTAGAAAGGTGTTTCCTTTTCTACCTCATCTTGATGCTCCCCAGGGGGCGACCCACCTATGAACAGTATTTCCTATATGTGGACGACTATGTGGTAATAGTACTTTAGAATAGATGGACACAGCCTTATAAGCCGGAAAATACCTTTTTTTCTTTTTTTTTTTTTTTGCTAAGGTGGTATGATGACCCAATACCCTCTAGCCGTCTCCATCTAGCATTGCTAGTTGACCACAAAGTGATGTTTATTGCAGTTTTACTTTTATTTTTACACTGTTTAGTTTAGTTATCTTACACTTTTAATTTTAGCTCTGCACTGTTAGGTGGCAGTAAGATTTAAGAGGATGGAGATTATATTAGTTAAGAATGTTATGTTCTCCTATATGTTTGCATTTAAAACAGAATAGTATTAGCCCTGACCTATAGCTCAATGTTCTTGAGCCATTTTTCAATTGCTGTAGGTAGGTTAGGTTTGTATTTTACTGTAATGTCTTTGTTTTTTGTTATTTATTTACTTTTTCTCCCTTTTCTTCTCTCTCTTTCTCTCAATAATCACCTTTTTCTCTACCCCCAGAGGATCTTTCGACATACCAATCTCTGTATTATCTGTTCCATTGTATGTACCATTCATGCACATCATTTTTGGCCACCAGAAGCTCGGTTACACAGTAAGTACCCCTCATTCCAGAGATGGGAATCTATAGACATGCAGGTACACCCTTTAATTCCAGTAAGTTCTAGCCCCTCTATGCTGCTTAGACCCTTAGATTATTATGTCCCTCCCTAAACTAAAAAATTTTTCCCAAAACGTCAAGGGCCTTAATTCTCCAACAAAAAGATCAGTAGCCCTGAATTGGTTTTGCAGGCTGGGGGGCGACATTATCTTTATTCAGGAGACACACTTTAGTCGCGAGGGGGCTCCCGCACTCTCCTCCAGCACATACCCTCTTGGCTATTTCTCTCATAACGACAGTAAAACAAATGGAGTAGGCATTCTCTTTAATAGGAGATTACCGTTTCAACTAACTGCCAAACAACAGGATAAAGAGGGTAGACTTCTTATCTTACAGGGAACTCTATATAATCAACCGGTTACATTGGTGAATGTGTATGCCCCCAATAGAGCACAAGCTAAGTTTTTTAGGCAGACCCTGGACAGATACTTGCCTACTACTAGGGGAACCGTTATCTACGCAGGCGACTTTAATGTAGCTCTGTCACCTTTGCTCGACTGCTCTCACGGACGGAGTGGGATCCCCATATCTACATTACAAAGCATTAATACCAATTTATCAGCCCACTCCCTAGTAGACGTGTGGAGGTTGCAACATCCCCAGAAGAAAGAGTTCACATTTTACTCGCACCCGAATAGGTCCTGGTCTAGAATAGATTACATTTTAGTAAACCAACTTAGCTTACACATTATAGACTCCACCACTATTTCCCTAACTCCCTGGTCGGACCATTCTATGGTCACGCTCACCGTTGTTTGGCCCTCGGCTCCACTCTCCCAATACATCTGGAGACTGGATGAAACACTTTTAAAAGATCCAGTATTTACAGAACAAATCTCTAAAGCCCTGAATGAGTATTTTAGAATAAACATGACTGATTCTATTACACCCAGTACCCTATGGGATGCACACAAGGCGGTAATAAGGGGCATTTTTCTCAAACACAAAGCATTTCTTAATAAGCGTAGGAAGTCAGACTATAGCACGCTTGAACACCAATTATCGACCCTTGAGCACGCCCATTTCCAGCACCCTTTAGATCCCATCATAAATCGAGACCTTGCCCTTGCAAGAAATAAGTTTAATACCCAGTTACAAAAAGAAGCCCAAAGACAAGCCTTTTATCTAAAGAGATTATATTTCTCAGAAGGAAACAAAGCCGGAAGGCTATTAGCCAGAGCTTTACGCCAAAGAACGCTTAACTCCTATGTCCAAAAACTATATAACGTAGATCGTGAGGAGATACAAGATAGTAAGTCAATTGCCTCAACATTTCATGACTACTACAGTAAACTATATAATTTACCACCAATAGACTCCCCCGAAGAGACTAGCGATATGGATACATATGTTAGGGAGGCTGACTTAATTAAGATTTCGAAGGAGGAGGCCGCAGGCTTAGATGAACCCATTGCCCCTTTGGAAATCATAAAGGCCATTGAATCTCTCCCAACGCAAAAAAGCCCGGGACCCGACGGTTTTTCCAATTTGTATTACAAAACATTTAAAAATATATTACTGCCACACCTGCTTAGATTATTTAATTCAATAGACGAAAACGGATCTTTTTCCACAGATTTTTTATCGGCCCACATTACATTAATTCATAAAACAGGGAAGTCCCCACTTGAACCAGGCAGCTACAGGCCTATATCCCTCATAAATACGGACGCTAAAATATATGCCAAGATATTGGCAACTAGACTTGGTACGTTGTTGCCTCATATTATCCACACAGACCAGGCGGGCTTTATTCCGCGTCGGGAGGCCAGGGATAATACAATTAGGACGCTCCATTTGATCGATTTTGCTACAACCTCTAATATTGAGATGGTCCTGGCCTCAACCGACGCGGAAAAAGCGTTTGATAGGATGAACTGGGTATACCTTCGCTCGGTGTTGACTGGATATGGGTTTGGAGATAAATTAATTAACAGGATATTCAGTCTATATAGTAATCCCACAGCTAGAATCAGAGTAAATAGTATTTTGTCAGAGTCTTTTCAAATAAATAATGGTACACGGCAGGGGTGCCCACTGTCCCCGCTATTATTTGCCATTGCAATGGAACCCCTAGCATCCCACATTAGGCTAAATACTAACATCACTGGGATAGCCGTAGGCCCCAACAATTATAAAATAAGCTTATATGCTGATGACATACTGTTGTCCTTATCTAATCCTAGTATATCTCTACCGGCCGTATTGACCGAATTTCGCCGTTTTGGGAGCCTCTCCCACTTCCTGATTAATAACCAGAAATCTAACATACTAAATATTACAATGAACGCCCATAAGTTCTCAAATCTGGCACAGGTCTGTCCATATCAACTAAACAGTGATCACATCAGATATTTAGGTATTAACGTTACACCACGACTGACATCCCTATTTAAATCCAATTACACACCGCTCTTACAAGAAATATCGAGGGACTGCCAATCTTGGCGAAATAAATATTTCTCTTGGTGGGGCAGAAACCAAATCACGAAAATGTCATTGTTGCCTCGAATACTTTATTTATTGCAGACTATCCCTATTCATCTCCCCAATACCTATCTCCAACAGCTCCAATCTATCCTTAACGATTTTATATGGGGAGGACAAAAACCGAGAGTGGCTAGGCAAAATCTATATAGATCTAGGAAAGATGGTGGGTTGGGTACTCCCCATATACTCCGATATTATCAGGCTAACGTACTACAACGTATACTAAATTGGCACAATAGCTCTCAAGACAAGGCATGGATCCCCCTAGACACGCATATCCTGAAAACCCCCAAAGTAGGCCCAATTTGCTGGCTGCAGGATAAATATCGCCCAACTAGAGCTAGATCATCCCCTCTGTATAGACACATCTTTCGTACCTGGGATACAATAATTACCCATATAAAAGGCATATCCACACCCCACTCGCCCATGACACCAATTTTCCAAAACACTGAATTACTATTAGGCATCCATCTCTCAACGGGGGACATACACTATAAAGAGTTGGGGTTTTCATCTCCGCTGGTGGATTTTCTTTCCCAGGGGAAACTTAGGCCGAGACAAGACTTATCTGAAGTTCTGGAGGGTACATTTACTAACTGGTTGAAATACTCCCAATTGCAAAATCTGCTGCGAGTTTCCCCACATAGCTCTCAGCTTACACGCTCTCTCACCCCATTTGAAACGCTTTGCAGAGCTGCCATTACCTCAAGAGGAACTCTTGCTATGTCGAGGCGAATTATAGACCATTGTGTACATAGAACATTACCGACATACACTCAATCCTGGCAGGAAGAATTGCACCAAGACATTACACCGGATTTCTGGTATAAATTGTTTGAATTTACTGGCAAAACGTCGTCTTCTTCCCAGATCCTCGAAATGAACTATAAAATTCTTTCAAGGTGGTATATGACACCAGTCAGACTGAAAATGATATACCCTGAGGTTTCTTCTTTGTGCTGGAGGGGGTGTGGGGGTGAGGGAACTTTATCGCACATATGGTGGTCGTGCCCTAGCCTGCGGACCTTTTGGGACTCCTTAGAAAAGATATTACACCCGTTACTAGGTACTACATTTAATTTTAACCCAATGATCATACTGTTCAACGCTAGGCCTAGGATCTCCTGTAAACTTAGACTTTCCCTACTTCAAATTTGCGTAAATGGAGCAAAATCCCTAATTGCCAGAAAATGGAAATCCCAAAATGTCCCAACAATCACGGAGTGGGCAGCTAGAACACAAGAACTTATTCTTTTGGAAGAATACTCTTATCTTAAACGAAATAGACATGACATGTTTTTAAATATAAAACTTTATTGGGAATCACTGCAGGTACCAACATAATTTCGACCTTACTCGAGCTTCTGACCTATGATGTTACATTATGCTATGGGACAGGTGATATTGGAGAGATTACTTCATTACCCACTCTTCTGGATTTCCCCTCTTCTTCTTATACTTCCTCATATGTTTCTCCTCTTTCTCTCCTCCCTACTGCTTCACCCCTTCTTCATCACTACGGTTATTCTCTTCCTTTTCTCTTCTTTCTTTTTTCTTTTTTCTTCTTCCCCTTTTCTTCCCTTTCCTCCCCTTCTTTCTTTTTTTTTCTTATTTAATTATTTTGAAAAAGGTTCCCTCAAATATAACTGGACAAGATGCTAAAGTTGGCCTATTTAGAGGCCTATGCGGTTTATATATAAAAGATTTTCTTTTCTCTTTTTTCTTGTCCTTGCGGATACACAGCAGAAGCTGCATGTTCATAACCTGTAATAGCAATCAGATGGAATTTAATAGCACACTATTATACTTTGTACTGTGTATCTTATGTCATGTTTTATGAACCTGTTCAATAAAAACTTTATATATAAAAGACAAATACGTCACTAGTATTTAGTATTTGATCAATTAGTCACTTTAATTAAGCGTAATATGACGCGATAGTTATCAAAATGTGCAAGTCATGTGTTAGGTAATGATTGCTGCACCAATTTAGTCAATTAATGAAAACGTTCACATCTGTGAAACTAGGCGTTATAAAAGGGGCTGTTCAATCACTGCTTTTCATTATTATTGTTTGGTTCTTTCTTTGAGGATGGACATCCTCAATGTTGTTAATTTTGTTCTTTTATTAAGGAGACTAAGGGCAAGACGGGTGTTGATGGCTGCAATACAACACGGAAGACGCCGGCGAGTGCCAAGGGTTTTCTACCCATGGATTGGGCTCCATGCCCTTAGTGACCGAGAGGTGATCCGTCGATTTCGACTGGATAGGGCCTCTATTGAGAGGCTCTATGTCGAGATCGCAGACTTTCTCGAGCCACTCACTAGAAGAACGAGGGCAATCCCTGGGATGGTAAAGCTGCTTGCGGTCCTCTATTTCTTGGCAACTGGGTCATTCCAGGCTGTGACAGGTCTAGGCGTTGGTATGAGCCAGACAACCTTCTCACGTCATCTGAAGGTTGTCCTGGATGCTTTGCACCGACGCCTAGTCCATCATGTCCACTTCCCAAACACACCGGAGGAGTGGCATGCTGTCAAGCTCCAGTTCTATCATCGAGCTGGATTGCCAAGGGTATTGGGGGCCATCGACTGCACACACATCTTAGTGCAGCCTCCCAGTGATCAAGAGGAGCCCTACCGGGATAGGAAATTCAGTCACTCGCTGAATATCCAAGTCATCTGTGACGCCAGGTTGAGGGTGATGAGTGTTCGATCTGGACTCCCTGACTGCAATCACGATTCCTTCGTCCTCCGGAATTCTACCATCTACCATCGGTTCCAGGAGGGCCAAATGCCAGAGGGAATCCTGATAGGTAAATATATCTTACATACTCTAACCCAGTGATTTGCAATCTTTTTTTTGCTGTGGCACACTTTTTTACATTAAAAAATCCTGTGGCACACCACCATCCCAAAATGTTACAAAATCACACATTGTAGCCTAATACAGGATATATATATGTATATATATATATATATATATATATATAGATATATATATATATATATATATAGATATATATATATATATATATTGGAATCGGGTGTGTTCTAATAGCGCTTGCAGAAGATGTTCCTCATAAGCAAGTGGGAGGGAGGAAGACAGAAATGGGAATATCCCCAGATGAGTGATGGGTAGTTGAGATGGAAATAAATAATAATAAATGCTCACCTGTTGGATCACAGGGACCAGCGATCAGCGACGAGTAGAAATGGATGGTGTGTGTTAACACCAAAGCACATGTAAGGGAGACAAGAGAATATGCACCCAAACAGATATTTGTGTATATATTTATATATCAAAATATAAAATGATATGTAAATAAATATAGATATATATAATTAATAAGTATGCAGGACCAAGAGGCAACCACTTAGTTACTGTGGAAACGGTTGTTGTGGAAACAGAGGCTGCTTGTGGGAACTTCCAATTCTTACCACACTGTAACTATCTCTCTCTCTCACTCTCTCTCTCACAATCCCCCTCTCTCTCTCACAATCCCCCTCTCTCTTTCTCACAATCCCTCTCTCTCTCTCTCTCTCTCTCTCACACACACAATCCCCTTCTCTCTCTCACAATCCCCCCCTCTCTCTCTCTCTCTCTCTCTCACAATCCCCTTCTCTCTCTCACAATCCCCCTCTCTCTCTCTCTCTCTCAACCCCCCCCCCTCTCTCTCTCTCTCTCTGTCTCTCTCTCACAATCCCTCTCTCTCTCTCTCTCTCTCTCTCTCACAATCCCTCTCTCTCACACACACACACAATCCCTCTCTCTCTCTCTTTCAATATCTCTCTTTCTCAAAATCTCTCTCTCTAAATATATTTATTTTAATGTTATAACTAATAAAGAGACACTGAACTTAATGATTTTCTATGTGTTATTCATATAGAGCGTACAATTGTAATCTACTTTGTAATTATTCCTATTAGAAAAAAAAATATCTTTGTATATTTTTAAAAAAATACATTTTTGTCACTTTAGATGCCAGCCCATTTTCTTGAACTACCTTGGTTGTTCTTGTTGATTGGTGTATACATTCATCCACCAATAAATAAGTTCTGTCCAAGGGTATGGACTTTATTTTTAAAATAAAGATATCAAAAAATTACCAACATTTTTAAAAAATGTGAATATCACATGTTAACAATGAATATTTAAAATAGAAATATTGATTCAAGTAAACTTTATTATAATTGAGTTGTTTATCCAAAAGCTCAATATTAAAATTCTTATAAAAAATTAAATGTTAGTATGTTTAGATAATATATTACTCCTGCATTCAATTAGAACATCAGTCATTTGTAACGTGTGAATCAAGTAATAACAAACACATTTATTAATAATGTTTAAATATATTTTTATTAAAAAAATTTTTTTATTAATTTAAAAATATTTAATTCATATCTTAAAATTAAAACCATCTAGACATTTTTTGAAAAATTTAAAAATATTCATTACATATTTTAAAATTAAAAATCATAAAAACATAAACACATTTAATAATTTAAAAATATTTTATTAATATTTTTAAATTAAAAATAATAAAAACATCGACATTTCTTTAATTTACAAATATTCATTACATAATTAAAAATCATAAAAACATTGACATTTTAAAGATAATTTAAAAATATTCTATACATATATTTAAATTAAAAATCATAAAAGCATCAAGACATTTTTTTAAAAAATTAAAAATATTTTAGTCATATTTTTAAATTTAAAAAACCCATCAAGACATTTTTTTTAAAAATTGAGTCATATTTTTTAATTACAAATCATAAAAACATACATAATAAAAATAATATTAAAAACCGTAATAAAATGAGCAAATTAAAACACCCTAATCTTTTTTTCTTTTGGGTGAGGGAGAGAGGGGGGGTGATCTCTCCCTTGTTCCCCTTCTCCCAAAGTTTAAAATCAGGTGACTATTTAAAACCCTGTTGTCTTCGTCCACCCTCTCCCGATGCTGCCGTTCTAGCTGCTCTTCAGCTGCTCTGGCCCTATCGAATGCTAATCTTTCCCTATCAAAGTTTAACCTATCACTATGCCTCTGCATTTCATAATTTAATCTATCCCTCTCTAAATCTAATCTGGCACTGTCCCTACATCGCTCATATACAAATCTTTCCCTCTCTAAATCTATTCTAGCTGTATCTACTCTCAACCTTTCCCTATCTATATCTACTCTGTCCCTATCTACTGTAATGACCCTCTCTAATACCTTCCCCTGTTGCTCAACAGATAACCTTAATGCCCCACGCACGGTGTTCTGCCCGGTACTGCCTGGCCAGATCTAACATTTCCACGACTGCCTCCTCATCAGTGATGCGAGGCAGTTGGTGGCCAGGATCAGCACGGCCATGAGTTGATGGGGTATGACCAACAGGGGCATGAGGGGCACCAGGGTCCAAAGCAGCTGTTTGTTCGGGGTCAGGAGGGGCAGAATGGCTGATAGAATCTATTTCTGATGTTTCCTGGGAGATTCCCTGATCCTGTGATTCTGGAAATTGGGTCTCTCCCAGGGACGACTCCTCTGTCAAATCTCTCAGCCCACGAAGACAACAGTCGATCTCCTCCGAAGTCTGCAATGCACGCTCGACATCTAAAGAAATGAAAAATGAAATATATATTGTTAGTTAACTTAATGTATTTGGAAGTATTAAATGCATATGATATTAAACATATATCTTAAATCAATCATAACACGATCAAATTTGTAAGACACTGTATTTTAACATGAATGATTTGCATATTTTATGTTATCTTAAATGTATAAAATAAATACAAATGTGGATATTCATTTGTAATTTTAAAGGGGCCTATTATCAAAAATATATCATATTCAACATTTTATTAAATTATTCACCGTACAACATCATTTTTAACACATCAATTTTATAAATTCAACAATATCAAAATCTGTTTAGTCTGTTTATTAATCAATGACATGAGTACAAGCAACACTAATGGTGTGATAAGCTTGAGTATTGACAATGATGTTGCACAGAGAATATATTCTAGGCCTATTTATCTTCGTTCTGTTGGACATGATCCAACCGACAAATGGAGTTGTAGGTACAAAGTTTATTGCGAGCATGCAGGCTTTAAAGAAAATGCAGTTATAAGCAGACGTATAAAGAATGCTGCTCCATACCCTTGACGCTATTCACCACAATTGAGTCTGATCTTGTTTATTGAACAACACAGTGCTGACGGGCCATTGTCCGTGACTCTGAAGGGGGCATTCTCTATATTCAGTGAGTTATTGCAGATCATGTCCGCAATAACTCACTGAATGTAGAGAATGCCCCCTTCAGAGTCACGGACAATGGCCCGTCAGCACTGTGTTGTTCAATAAACAAGATCAGACTCAATTGTGGTGAATAGCGTCAAGGGTATGGAGCAGCATTCTTTATACGTCTGCTTATAACTGCATTTTCTTTAAAGCCAGCATGCTCGCAATAAACTTTGTACCTACAACTCCATTTGTCGGTTAATACATAAGAGAGAGAGAGATATAGAGGTCCATTTATCAAGCTCCGTATGTAGGTTTAAGGGCCGTGTTTATTGGGAGTATTCTGACTCTTGGCAAACAACAGTTATGAAGCAACGGTCTAAAGACCGCTGCTCCATAACCCTGTCCACCTGCTCTGAGCTCTGCAAACGTATTGCTCTCCACATTCATCTATGTCTGTCAGACCGGATCGGCACTGTCGGATCATGTCCGACAGACATTAGTTAAATAGGCCTCAAAGAATGGTCATGCAATATACAGGTGATTATCCAAACCTTTCATTCATTTTAAGTTGCAAAGAACTGTAAATTAAAATATATTTAATCATCATTAAAGTGATAGTCTTTTAAGAACTAAACTTACATGATTCAGATAGATCATGACATATTAAGCAAGATTATTAGTTAATCCTATTATCAATTCTTATTATTTTTCTTGTTATGTTTCCTTGAAAATCAATATAAAGTAATATTACAAGCAGGCACATTCTTTTTCCATAAAATGTAGACCGTTTGTTGATTGGATGTTTACATATAGACAACAATCAAAAAGCGGTACCCAGGTGCTGAATCCCAAATGGCCTGTCTTTTAAGCTTACATTCATGATTTGCAAATAAAGATAATAAGATAATAATAAAAAATGGATGTTAGGAGCAAATGTGACGCTTAAATGTTCATTAAAGACTAAATCGTTCTTTCATTATTCAGATAGAACATACAAATTTAAACACCATTCCAATTGACTTCAATTATTTATTTTTCTTTGTTATAAGATATCCTTGTTTAAAGAAAAAGCAATGCACATGGGTGAGCCAATCACACACTGCTTCTATGTGCAGAAACCAATCAGCAGATAGTGAGCATATCTAGATATGCTTTTTAAAAAAAAACATATCAAGAGAATAAAACAAATTAGATAATAGAATTAAAATTGAAAGATGTGAAGAAATGTCTTTTTTTTTAACTAATGAAAATAAAAAATGTGTGTTTCATGTCCCTTTCATTGTATGTTCTATCTGAACCATTAAATGTTAATGTTAACTATACTATCCCTTTAAGATATAAAATACAAAATTAAACTTGCAATAACATATCAATATCTATTACATTGTATTTATTTACTCTATCTTTTTTTGAAGTAGAAACAATGCAGTATTGTTTGTTCACTTAACACATTGGTGAGCCAATCACAATCAGTATATAAGTATGCCTATCTATACATGTATGCATGTAGCAATCATCATCTATAAGCTTGGTTCTATGATACTACAGTGCTTTCAAATTAAACGTTTTAATCTAAAGTCTAAAAATCTAATGATGGAAATGAAAAATATCTCAAAGTTTTACATATGTTTAATCTAGTATTCACTATCCTAATCCAATGAATATGTGTTTTTGTTTCATGTGCCTGTAAATATATGGCTAAACTAACATCATTTGACTGTCCTATTCTTTGAAATACTATGAAATCAGAGATTATATAAAAAACGTATGTTATTTCCCATTAATGCGTATGAAATTGAGATTCTTCTTTTAAAATAAAAAAAAATACATTCACATTGAGCTATTGACAAATCTGATACTCTGAGCACAGATAACATTCATGTTTGATGGGGTTTTTTGTTACCTTAGGAGGAGATCGTAGATCTTGGAGGTGGTCCTAAAGCCCTTCGGACATCAACTAGATAATGAAAATTGAATATACATATTTAGAAATTAGAACAATCATACAAGTGATAACAATTAAATTAAAAGCAAAGTAATAATAGCAAACATACCTGTAGATCGGCCAATGCTTGCTCCATCAGGGGTGCTGCACATAATGTCCGGGTGCGTGGCGGCCGAGGAGAAGCTGTGGCTGGATTCAGTGTGGATACTGACTGGCAATAGGAGTGTCTCATCACCATCCGTTGCATCATCACTATCTGCTGCAGCAGCAGCAACAGCAGCTGCTGCACTGGTAGATGCTTCAACAAAATACATGAAATAAAATATTATTATCACTAATATTACACATTATGATCTTAAAAGGGGCACTAAACCGAAAATCTTTCTTTCCTGATTCAGATTGAGAATATAAATGTAAAACACATTCCAATTGACTTCAATATTTTCTTTTGCTTTATTTGTAAAATATCCTTATTTGAAGAAAAAGCAATGCACATGGGTGAGCCAATCACATGATGCTTCTATGTGCAGCATCCAATCAGCAGCTATTGAGCATATATAGATATGGTTTTCATCAAATAATATCAACAGAATCAAACAAATTAGATAATATAAGTAACTTAAATAGATGTTTAACATTGTATTCTCTTTCGAAATCATAAAATAAAAAATGTTGGTGTTATGTCCCTTTAGTAAACATTTGATGGAACAACCAAAAAATGTGCGACATCAATATCTCAAGTAATATCATCTTACCTGCCAACTCGTCAGTATCATGCCCCACTAAATCCAGACCGAGCGTCAGGTTTGCTCCCAGCTTCTCCCGCAGGTGAACCTCATATTCGCATAGTTCAGCCACATATGGCTCGCCACCTCCGGTCCTACGTGCAGACTGTAACTCCCTGGACAGCTTGGCCTTTAATTGTCTTTTGATGTCCGAAAATCTTTTCTTACAGTGTGTCACCAATTTGGGATGATTCCCTTCGGCGGACACACTGTCAGCTATTGCTCTCCAGATCTCTGATTTCCTGGAGAGCGAGGTCTTATGGGCTTTAGAACCAATAATAAAATCATAGTGCTCTAAAACAAGGGTCACTAAAACTTTATTTTGCTCAAAATTAAATTGTAAGCTGCGCCCTGACTTAGTTTTACCAGGCGCAGACATAACAAGATAAAAATAAGTGAGCAGCAAGTGAATAAATAAATATTAATAAATATCAATAAATATATCAACTCTCTCTTGGACCTACAGCTCTTGTAAAGCATAGGTGATTAGACTCCATTTTAAATTCCCTTTTATAGACTGGTAATAATTAGATAATCAGCAGTTAACAATTATAATTTTTTATTGTAATTTTTACAATATTAATATTTTTCATTTAATTTCGTCATTTATGACGCCCGTTTAATATAATGATCGAATAATAACAATCTCTTGATGTCTCAGTAAAGCTATATTAGAGAACGTTTAAAATTATATCAATGGCGCAGTATAAATTATTTGATGACGGTGAATCCGTCATACTTGTCTACAGTGTGTCATACGTGTCTACAGTGTGTCATAGTTGTCTATAAAAGGGGTCAGCTTATTTTACATTATTTGAGGTCTATTGTCCGACAGGAGAGGGATCTCTTCTTTAAATATTTGCAGATACTTTGAAGCCGCATGAATACAGGCAATCCAATGATCACAATTTTATATTTGAATAAACCGTAAGTAAATTAATTTGTTTTACGTTGATTCAATACTGTCGCATGTTTTTTTATGTTAAGGAATTATACAGTAATAGTTATGAACCCGTGAAACATCTAAACAGCCAACCGAATATTTTTAGTTACACTTTCAAGAACCAGTAATGATGAACATGTGAGACATGCAATCAGCCAACCGAATATTATGTTTATTTACACTCAAGAACCAATCAAATTTGTCTTTGTTTTGTATATCTCTGTCGCACTAATAAAATATATATATTTTTGTAGTTAAAAATGTCGTCACCATTCACTCAGGTTGAATTGTTAATGTTTGTGTTTGGGAAGGGGATGAATGTTCATCCTTCTCTACAGGGTGTCAAACTTTTTTATACTAGTAGACAAGTATGACATCCTATAGACAAGCATGACGGATTCACCTTCGCAAACTAATTTATACAGCGCCATAGATGTTTTTTTTAAAGTTGGGGAAATATATATTCATCGCAAACACAAAAATTAACAATTAGGCCTGAGTGAATGGTGACGACATTTTTAAATACAAATATCTTTTTTTTTTTTTTAGTGGGACAGCAATATACAAAAATAACTTTTCACAAAGATTATGATGGTGCTATTGACAGGAAACAAAGGGATAGTATATTTTAATATTTGATAATACTTTAAGGACGTATGAATCTAGACAATCCTATGTTAAATTTTCTAATTTTATGTATTTTACATTTAAATGTAATGTTATTGGCATTGAAGTAATTAGTGGCGCATGTATTATATCATTTGAAAATGCAAATTGCATATTAATCGTCAGGAACACGTGCTACATATAATCCGCCAACCAAATATTGATATTTTTATGTACACTTGCAACAACCAATCATATTTCTCTATAATTGCTATATTTATGTCGCACTTTCAAAAAATGTCAGAAAATTTTTTGGTTTATTAAAAGAGAGAGAGTTAAAAATGTCTACGCCTTTCACCCAGGGTGAATTATTAATATTGGTATACGGAATGAACCGTTACTTTCCCCGTCGCATAGGCGGTGTCCGGGGGATCCAGCACGAGGATAGAGACCACATCATCTATGAGATGATGCGGAGAATGAGGAGGGTGTCCGGGATCACCCGGACACATCGCAGCTGTCTGCGAAGGTTTTCGGACCTTAGGCGGCGGGAGCAGGAGCGCTATGCAGCGTTAAGAGCACTGGTTCGTATATGTAAGTATATTGTGTATTGTACTCAGAAGTTAATAATGAATAGATGGATACTTAAATGACGCAATTAATTAACAATTAATTGTTCATTAATTTATAAATTAATCATTTTTATTTGACTGTGTTACATGAATACATTACATTTCTTAAAGAATATAATTTATTTTTAGCAGGCCGTTTCTTTTTGTTATTTCTATGTATTTCACTTACTCAAATTCAAAAAATTATCATTCAACAACCCATAATTACTGTAGAGGATCAATGCAATACAATTTATTTCACCCTTAGATTATCAACATAATTTATTTTATAGAGACTTATTTAAAGAGAGAAAAAGAGATATAATGGGGTTTTTTTTAATCAAAAATTCATGCTCCATCGTGGTTATTAACAATAATACATTAAAGTTTAATCATATATTGAATATATATATATATATGTATATATATATATATATATATATATATATATATATATATATATATATATTCATATATATATGGATATGGATATGTATATGTATATATATATCTATATATCTATATAACTATATATCTATATCTATATATATATATCTATATCTATAGAGACAGAGAGAGAGAGACAGAGAGAGAGAGACAGAGAGAGACAGAGAGCAAGACAGAGAGAGACAGAGAGAGAGAGACAGAGAGAGAGAGACAGAGAGAGAGACAGAGAGAGAGACAGAGAGAGAGACAGAGAGACAGACAGAGAGAGAGACAGAGAGAGAGACAGAGAGAGAGAGACATTTGGACATTACATGCATTGATGCTGAAGATACATAACTCAACAATAATATATAACCTGTATCTAATGTGTACATACAACTTTATATTTTTACAGATCGCAGACGTGCTCAAGTACCCAGATATATGAGGCAGGTATCAATGGCAATGCCTAGGAGCAACCGCTCCTCGCCACAGTTGCCTCTGCGTTTTCTAACCGCTCCTCATGAGGATTCAGGGACAGAAGATGAAGTCCCTGATATCCAAGGTAATTTGCCAATTATCATACTATGTTTGAATTATTTAACTTTACAATTTGTTATATTTTAAATGTTATTTCAGTTGTATGTTGAAAGGACACTAAAAACAAACATTTTCTTTCCGAATATAGATAAAGATTGGAATATTTTAAAAAGTTGACAATATAGTTATAATACATTTACTTCATTCTATATCTATCATTTGATGAAGTTATCACATTGCATATGGATTTGTCATTTAATCAAGGCATCTCTGATCATTATAAATTCTGCATCTACGGAGAATATCTAGATATGCTTTTCTTAGAAATATAATAGAAGAATGAAGTAAATTATGATTGAAAACATTTATAATCTCTTTATAAAAGATGAAAGGAAAAGTTTTGTTTTTCATTTACATTTTATGTATTTATTTTAAAAAAAAAATTTTTGCAGAATTTGAAAATAGTTTTTAATGAAAGAATTGTAAAATTTTGTAGTTGTCATTGATCATACTAATACTTATTCATTATTATGCTTCATCTCTTACAGACGACCAAGTACCGGGGATCGAATTGCCAAACCCCTTGTCACCAGCGGTGGAGGTGGCTACGGAGGAAGAGGTGCCTTGGGAGGAAGAGGAGGAGGTGCCTAGGGAGGAAGAGGAGGAGGTGCCTAGAGTGGAATGTAAGTGAAAAGAATATAATGTTTGCCAAATTCGATATTGATAAATAATTTATCTAACATACATTCTTTTGTTCTTTTTGTAGATCGAGATCAGGGGACCCAAACTGGGCCATTCCGGCAACCAATTTTCGATGAACTTGCACAGGCCCTAAGAGCTGTTGCTAGGGCTGTGCATCATATGCAGGAGGCCCTCAGTGATGTTTAATATAATATTTGATTTTCTTTAAAAAAAAATAAAAAAATTGTTTGTAATTAAAATAGTTTATTTTATAGTAATTAATGCCTCACTGTATTCATTTAAAGATTAATTTCTAGTGACATGACAAAAACCAAGATAAATCAGTATAAATATCCTACAATTTTTAAAACTATATAGCTGCTGATTGATGAAAGCACATAGATGCATTGAGGCACATTTATTAAGGGGACGTGTTTCTGGCAAGTATTAGGAATCAACAGAAACACAAGTTAGGGAGCAGCAGTATAAAGACTGCTGCTCAATAACCCTGTCCACCTGATCTTATGAAGCGGACAGGAATCTCAACAATTCCAAATGATGCAGTATGATCGGGTTGATTGAAACTCCCTGCTGGTGGACAATTATCCTCAAGTCTGCAGGGTGCAGCATTGCAGCAGGAGCTCACAAGAGCTGCTGGTGCAATGCTGAATAGAGAATGCATATTCAGCAAGGTCTGGGGGACCTGATCCGCACTGTCGTATCAGGTCCGGCAAATATTTGTAAAATTGGAATCGTTATATGATTGACTTTCACATATATATTACTATTTCAATTCGAAAGGGTTATCTGAGGAGTAAAGTGAAACTAAACATCAAATTTTATTGTTCATGCTTCAGATAGTAAGTTTTGAGTATGGAGCTACACCCTTATTGACCACTTCCAAATACTTCAATACCACGGGTCAAAGATATTTTTTATATCAATTGTATATATGGTGGGCAAACTTGTGAGGATAAGGCAAGCACTATAAATTGAATTGAATACACAGCTTTATAAGGCTTAGTAAATGTATACTCTCATCCTCCTAGAGACATAAAAGATAACGGTTAACTGACTGTATTGGCAATATTTCCATTATTACCCATTGGCAATCATTCCGTAAACAGGCAGACAGATAGATGACTACGGCAACAGCCGAAACGCGTAAGCCAGTCTAGGTGTCAGCCTACTCTGCCTATACCAGCTTGTTTTCTCTTGTATTTTAAAATTTCCATTTAATAAAATTTTGTGTTTTTATAAAAAAAGAACTGTCCGCACCTCTTGTAACTCATGCTTCAGATAGAGCATACAATTTCAATCAACTTTGTAAGATAGTAACATTCTCAAATTCTCATCAGTCTATTGGTATCTGTATTTTACATCAAACATTTCAATTTATGTATAGTGACCATTTTTAATCCGAACATGAGTTGACCTTGCTGATTGAACATCACCAATGAAATAGTGTTTTTTCAATGGTGGTTCAATTGAATTTCTCTTGATCCTCAGCCTAGATTCCTTCTTTTTAAAATAAAGATAACCAAAGAACTAATTAAAAAGGTTAATAGTAATTTTTAAAATAATTTGAACTTGAATGTTAAATGATAATTCTGAAAGTACATAAATGTGCTTTGTGTTCCTTTAGTAAGAGTTCAAGGTTTGTATTGTCGCTTGAAATTATATTCTATGATATTGGTGTTCCATTTATTAATTAAAAATATATATTAATTTTAAAATATATTAAAAATATATATATTTATATCTATCTATTTATATCTATAACTTAATATCTCTCTCTCTGTATGTATGTACATATTTATATATCTATTATTATATTTGAAAATGACATCGAAAAATATGTACATACATACAGAGAGAAAGATATTAAGTTATAGATATAAATATATATATATATAAATATATATATATAAAGATATATATAGATATATCTATATATATATATCTATATATATATCAATCTATCTATCTATCTATTTATATATATGATGATGCAAAAGAAACATAAGTCTATTAGAAAATAATATGTAGACACGGGGGGGGGGGGACATTTAATGCATTAGATATAAAATACAAAAAGAAAAAATGCCTGGAATGAATTAGGCTACAAGTGTGTCTCTCTCTAAATATTAGGGATTACATATTTTGTGCACAGTGTGGGACCTAACTTGTCGCAATTAATTGATATATAAAGACTAAAAAAATACATAATAGGCTCAATGATAAGCTAGCTCCCACTGGTGTAGATATTTGTTGTTGCCTATCCCCGTCAGATATATAAATATAGATAGATATATACATATATATCTATCTATATCTATATCTATCTATATCTATCTATATCCATCTATATCTATCTATCTATGATGCTGCAAAAGAAACATGTCAATTAGAAAATAATATGTAGACACTGGGGGGGGGGGTGAACATTTAATGCATTAGATATAGAATACAAAATGAAAAATGCTTTGAAAATTAGATAGTTTGTGCACAGTGTTGGACCTTACTTGTCGCAATGAATTAATATACAGACAAAAGAAATACATAATAGGCTCAACGATCAGCTAGCTCCCACTGGTGTAAATATTTGTGTCCTATCCCCTTCAGATAGCGATAGATATTAAATACATATACTCTGTATATACAAACACACATATTAAAGTTGAAAATATAATGATATAATAGTAAAATATGTCCAATATATGAAATTTTAATTAAAAAAATCACTCTCTATTTTGATAAGAATATGTCGCTACTTGCTATGTTTAAAATTCTATTGAAAACTAAAAAATTACAGTATATATATATATATATATATATATATATATATATATATATAATCATCTGCTGACAAGGTATGTGCTCTGTTCATTGAATTTACTGAAGATATAAATAAAGTTGGGAAAAGCTCGAATCGCTGAGACGTCGATGACTGTTAGATAACAAAAGTCCACTCCTCTTCGCACCGTACTTGACGTGTATATTTTTTACGGATTTTTTGATAACTATGGCGAACGTATTACGGTCCGCAATGGCGATGTATGCCGAAGTGTGGCGAGCGTACTTGACGTCGCGAATGCACCATATTAGACGCTTTGATAACTAGAGGCCATACTGTAGAATTGATAAAGACTATAGTGCAATCATCTGCAGAGAAAACATATTTATCCTCAAAACAATTTATCTGGAAACTAATCTAGTAAAATGGCAATCACATTTGCCTAGATTTAGAGTTTTGTCGGTAAAAACCTGTGGCTCTAACGCTCCTTTTTCTTCCAGTGCACCCTTAAGACAACGCTGGTATTACAAGTTTTCTGAATGGCTGCGTTAACCTCAGAAAAGTGAGCGTTGAGCATAATTTAGCTCCACTTCTACTCTCAATACCAGCGTTGCTTACGGTAGCGGTAAGCTGGAAAAACGTGCTTGTGCATGATATCCCCATAGGAAACAATGGGGCTGAGCTGGCTGAAAAAAAAACTAACACCTGCAAAAAAGCAGCGTTCAGCTCCTAACGCAGCCCCATTGTTTCCTATGGGGAAACACTCTCTAAGTCTACACCTAACACCCTAACATGAACCCCCGAGTCTAAACACTCCTAACCTTGCACTTATTAACCTCTAATCTGCCGCCCCCAACATCGTCGCCACCTGCATTATACTATTAACCCCTAATCTGCTGCTCCGGACACCACCGCAACCTACATTATAGCTATGAACCCCTAATCTGCTGTCCCTAACATTGCCGACACCTATATTATATTTATTACCCCCTAATCTGCCCCCCCAACGTCGCCGCCACCTACCTACACTTATTAACCCCTAATCTGCCGACCAGACATCGCCGCCACTATAATAAATGTATTAACCCCTAAACCGCCGCATTCCCGCCTTGCAAACACTATAATACATTTTATTAACCCCTAATCTGCCCTCCCTAACATCGCCGCCACCTACCTACAATTATTAACCCTAATCTGCCGCCCCCAACGTCGCCGCTACTATAATAAAGTTATTAACCCCTAAACCTAAGTCTAACCCTAACCCTAACACCCCCCCTAACTTAAATATAATTTAAATAAAACAAACTAAATTTACTATCATTAAATAAATTAATCCTATTTAAAACTAAATACTTACCTATAAAATAAACCCTAATATAGCTACAATATAACTAATAGTTACATTGTAGCTATTTTAGGATTTATATTTATTTTACAGGTAACTTTGTATTTATTTTAACTAGGTACAATAGCTATTAAATAGTTAATAACTATTTAATAGCTACCTAGTTAAAATAAATCCTAACCTAAGTTACAAATACACCTACACTACACTATCAATAAATTAATTAAATAAATTACCTACAATGATCTAAACTAAAATACAATTAAATAAACTAAATTATAATACAAAAACAAACAAACACTAAATTACAGAAAATAAAAAAATTACAAGAAGTTTAAACTAATTACACCTAATCTAAGCCCCCTAATAAAATAAAAAGCCCCCCAAAATAATAAAATGCCCTACCCTATCCTAAATTACAAAGTAATCAGCTCTTTTACCAGCCCTTAAAAGGGCTTTTTGCAGGGCATTGCCCCAGAGTAATCAGCTCTTTTACCTGTAAATAAAAATACAATACCCCCCAACATTACAACCCACCACCCACATACCCCTACTCTAAATCCCACCCAAATCCCCCTTAAAAAAACCTAACACTAACCCCTGAAGATCTCCCTACCTTGAGTCGTCTTCACCCAGCCGAGGCGAATTCTTCATCCAAGCGGGGCAGAAGAGGTCCTCCATCCGGTTGAAGTCTTCATCCAAACGGGGCAGAAGAGGTCCTCCATCCGGCCGATGTCTTCATCCAAGCGGCATCTTCTATCTTCATCCATCCAGAGCGGAGCGGTAGCATCCTGAAGACCTCCGACGCGGAACATCCATCCTGGCCGACGACTTCCCAACGAATGACGGTTCCTTTAAATGACGTCATCCAAGATGGCGTCCCTCGAATTCCGATTGGCTGATAGGATTCTATCAGCCAATCGGAATTAAGGTAGGAAAAATCCGATTGGTTGATTTAATCAGCCAATCGGATTGAAGTTCAATCCAATTGGCTGATTGGATCAGCCAATAGAATTGACCTCGCATTCTATTGGATTTATTTTACAGGTAATTTTGTAATTATTTTAACTAGGTAGCTATTAAATATGTTACGGCGTTAGCCCATAAAACTCTTAACTACTGACTTTTTTAGGCGGTAGGAGTCTTGGCGGTAGAGGCTGTACCGCTCACTTCTTCCAAGACTCGTAATACTGGCGGAGGCAAATCTCATTAAAAAGATAGGTTCCGCAATTGACATAAGGGGATTTTCGGTAGCCAAAAGACGCGGAAGAAATGTGAGCGGTAGACCCTTTCCTGCCTGACTCTAAATACCAGCGTTAAAAAGCAGTGTTAGGACCCCTTAACGCTGCTTTTTAAGGCTAACGCAGAACTCTAAATCTAGGCGATTGTATGCTGAGAAACTAGATAATCAAACTGCACATAGAAGGACATAAAATAGCACATTTCTGTATGTGCACCTTTAAAATGTTACTTTTTTTGCAGGAAAAGCTTAAAGGGACACTTAAGTCAAAATAAACTTGTATGATTCAGAAAGAACATGCAGTTACTTTCCAATTTACTTATATTATCACATTTTGCACAGTCGTTTTATATTCACACTTTCTGGGGAACAAGATCCTACTGAGCATGTGCACAAGCTCACAGGGTATACATATACTAGTCTGTGATTGGCTGATATCTGTCACATGATACAAGGGGCCGGAAAATGGGAGAAAGAAATTAAGTTAAATCAATTTAACAGCAATATTAGTAGTTTATCTTAAAGGAACGTACAACCCAAGATTTTTCTTTCATTATTCAGATAGAACATACAATTTTAAACAACTTTCCAATTTACTTCAATTTTTTAATTTTCTTTATTTTCTTCTTATCCTTTGTTTAAAAGCAGGGAGGTAAGTTCAGAAATGTGCATGTGTTTACAGTACTATTTTGCAGCAGTTTTGCAACAATGCTATACATTAGCAAGAACACTAGATGGCAGCACTAGTTCCTGTTATGTAGCGTTCCAGACATGTGCACGCTACCTATCTAGATATATTCAACAAAGAATAACAAGAGGATGAAGCAAATTTGATAATCTAAGTAAAATGGAAACTTTTTTTAAAATTGTATTTTCTATTTGAATCATGGAATAAAATGTTTGGGTTTCATGTCCCTTTAATAAAGTGGATTAGACAACACAGTAGGTTAAGTGTATAAAAGACAACCCAACAGCTTAAAGGCAGATTTGGCTAAAGAATTAGCCCAAGGTCACCATATACAGCCCATAGGATTACTAGACACTAGACCAAAGGTAGACCTCATAGCAGATAGACAGAGCAGACAGCCCCAATGTCTAGAGAAGACCACAAAGTTCAGACCTACGGGCCGATTGATCAAGGTCCATATGGAGCTTGATGCCCCTTCATGCTCACCAGAAACAGAAGTTATAAAGCAGCAATCTAAAGACCACTGCTCCATAACCTGTCCACCTGCTCTGAGGCCGCGGACAGAAATCAACCCGATCGAATACGATTGGGTTGATTTATACCCGCTGCTAGCGGCCAATTGGCCACAAATCTGCAGGTGGGCAGCATATCACCAGCGGTTCACAAGAACTGCTGGTGCAATGATGGCATTTATCGATGTGCAGTGGACATGATACGCTACATTGTATCATGTCCGCTTGCACATTAATAAATATACCCCCTAGGCATAATCAGAGAGTAATTGTATAGTCTAGAGACTCTAGACACCTGAAGGGTTGACCATACATCACAAAGGCCAGGTAACTAAGGTAAACAGCAACCCAATTGTAATAATATTCAACTAAAAACCTGAGCCATCAAAATTCATACCGACTGACATCTGTGCTTCATAAGTAATTCAATTAAACTGGATAATGAGTAACTGAACTCATAATTGTCAGTCTACTGTAGTTAGAACAATCACTAAGTTTTTAAATAGAAAGCACCAATTGTAGCTGGTTATGGAGTTATTCAGAGATAGTAAGTGAGCAGGTTAAATAGTGTAGTCATTTGTTAGAGTATCTACATATTTAATGTCTCAGATTCAGTGCAATTTATGTCTTTCCCTGTTTGATCGTGCAGTATTCTGGAGATTCAGAGGCTGCCCAGTGTGTAAGCAGTTTTCTCTCTTATGGAAAGAAATAGGTTATCTCAAAGATACAATAAATAACATTTCTGTTTGCTCAAAGCAGCCTCCTAAGGAATCTGCACCTCTACCCCAGAGACTAAGAAAAAAGAGATGGACAAGTGTTGGCTCAGGAAGGGTTAGAACAGTGGAAGAAAAGCATACATCTTATCCTCTGCCTTTAAAAAACTCTTATGCTGCTATTACTGCTGGCATCTGTGAAGAAGAGAGCACAACTGCTAGTACTTCTGACAGTGTAACCGGGAGGTCTGAGTTTCTGGTGTCTGAATCTGCAAACAACAAATCCAAGGTAAGAACTGCAAATGTAAATTTGTGTAAGACTTTGTTAATAGGTGACTCCATTTTAAGAAATGTACAGATAGATGATGATAAAGGAGATTTGAGAGAGGTTAGATGTCTTCCAGGTTCTACCACTCACAGGCCTAGATTTGGAGTTTGGCGGTAGAAGGGCTGTTAACGCTCCGCGGGTTTTTTTCTGGCCGCACCATAAATTTAACTCTGGTATCGAGAGTTCAAACAAATGCTGCGTTAGGCTCCAAAAAAGGAGCGTAGAGCATTTTTACCGCAAATGCAACTCTCGATACCAGAGTTGCTTACGGACGCGGCCAGCCTCAAAAACGTGCTCGTGCACGATTCTCCCATAGGAAACAATGGGGCTGTTTGAGCTGAAAAAAAAACCTAACACCTGCAAAAAAGCAGCGTTCAGCTCCTAACGCAGCCCCATTGTTTCCTATGGGGAAACACTTCCTACGTCTACACCTAACACTCTAACATGAACCCCGAGTCTAAACACCCCTAACCTTACACTTATTAACCTCTAATCTGTCGCCCCCGCTATCGCTGACCCCTGCATATTTTTTTAACCCCTAATCTGCCGCTCCGTAAACCGCCGCAACCTACGTTATCCCTATGTACCCCTAATCTGCTGCCCTAACATCGCCGACCCCTATATTATATTTATTAACCCCTAATCTGCCCCCCTCAACGTCGCCGACACCTGCCTACACTTATTAACCCCTAATCTGCCGACCGGACCTGAGCGCTACTATAATAAAGTTATTAACCCCTAATCTGCCTCACTAACCCTATCATAAATAGTATTAACCCCTAATCTGCCCTCCCTAACATCGCCGACACCTAACTTCAATTATTAACCCCTAATCTGCCGAGCGGACCTCACCGCTACTATAATAAATGTATTAACCCCTAAAGCTAAGTCTATCCCTAATACTAACACCCCCTAACTTAAATATAATTTACATCTAACGAAATAAATTAACTCTTATTAAATAACTTATTCCTATTTAAAGCTAAATACTTACCTGTAAAATAAATCCTAATATAGCTACAATATAAATTATAATTATATTATAGCTATTTTAGGATTAATATTTATTTTACAGGCAACTTTTTAATTATTTTAACCAGGTACAATAGCTATTAAATAGTTAAGAACTATTTAATAGTTACCTAGTTAAAATAATAACAAATTTACCTGTAAAATAAATCCTAACCTAAGATATAATTAAACCTAACACTACCCTATCAATAAATTAATTAAATAAACTACCTACAATTACCTACAATTAACCTAACACTACACTATCAATAAATTAATTAAACACAATTCCTACAAATAAATACAATTAAATAAACTAGCTAAAGTACAAAAAATAAAAAAATATTTACAAACATAAGAAAAATATTACAACAATTTTAAACTAATTACACCTACTCTAAGCCCCCTAATAAAATAACAAAGCCCCCCAAACTAAAAAAATTCCCTACCCTATTCTAAATTAAAACAGTTAAAAGCTCTTTTACCTTACCAGCCCTGAACAGGGCCCTTTGCGGGGCATGCCCCAAGAATTTCAGCTCTTTTGCCTGTAAAAAAAAACATACAATACCCCCCCCCCCAACATTACAACCCACCACCCACATACCCCTAATCTAACCCAAACCCCCCTTAAATAAACCTAACACTAAGCCCCTGAAGATCTTCCTACCTTGTCTTCACCATCCAGGTTCACCGATCCGTCCTGAAGAGCTCCTCCGATGTCCTGATCCAAGCCCAAGCGGGGGGCTGAAGAGGTCCATGATCCGGTCAAAGTCTTCATCCAAGCGGGGCAGAAGAGGATCTTCCATCCGATTGAAGTCATCATCCAGGCGGCATCTTCTATGGTCTTCCATCCGGAGCGAAGCGGCAGGATCCTGAAGACCTCCAGCGCGGAACATCCATCCGGCCCGACGACTGAACGACGAATGACTGTTCCTTTAAGGGACGTCATCCAAGATGGCGTCCCTCGAATTCCGATTGGCTGATAGGATTCTATCAGCCAATCGGAATTAAGGTAGGAATTTTCTGATTGGCTGATGGAATCAGCCAATCAGAATCAAGTTCAATCCGATTGGCTGATCCAATCAGCCAATCAGATTGAGCTCGCATTCTATTGGCTGTTCCGATCAGCCAATAGAATGCGAGCTCAATCTGATTGGCTGATTGGATCAGCCAATCGGATTGAACTTGATTCTGATTGGCTGATTCCATCAGCCAATCAGAAAATTCCTACCTTAATTCCGATTGGCTGATAGAATCCTATCAGCCAATCGGAATTCGAGGGACGCCATCTTGGATGACGTCCCTTAAAGGAACAGTCATTCGTCGTTCAGTCGTCGGGCCGGATGGATGTTCCGCGCTGGAGGTCTTCAGGATCCTGCCGCTTCGCTCCGGATGGAAGACCATAGAAGATGCCGTCTGGATGATGACTTCAATCGGATGGAAGATCCTCTTCTGCCCCGCTTGGATGAAGACTTTGACCGGATCATGGACCTCTTCAGCCCCCCGCTTGGGCTTGGATCAGGACATCGGAGGAGCTCTTCAGGACGGATCGGTGAACCTGGATGGTGAAGACAAGGTAGGAAGATCTTCAGGGGCTTAGTGTTAGGTTTATTTAAGGGGGGTTTGGGTTAGATTAGGGGTATGTGGGTGGTGGGTTGTAATGTTGGGGGGGGTATTGTATGTTTTTTTTTACAGGCAAAAGAGCTGAAATTCTTGGGGCATGCCCCGCAAAGGGCCCTGTTCAGGGCTGGTAAGGTAAAAGAGCTTTTAACTTTTTTAATTTAGAATAGGGTAGGGAATTTTTTTATTTTGGGGGGCTTTGTTATTTTATTAGGGGGCTTAGAGTAGGTGTAAATAGTTTAAAATTGTTGTAATATTTTTCTTATGTTTGTAAATATTTTTTTATTTTTTGTAACTTAGTTCTTTTTTATTTTTTGTACTTTAGCTAGTTTATTTAATTGTATTTATTTGTAGGAATTGTGTTTAATTAATTTATTGATAGTGTAGTGTTAGGTTAATTGTAGGTAATTGTAGGTAGTTTATTTAATTAATTTATTGATAGGGTAGTGTTAGGTTTAATTATATCTTAGGTTAGGATTTATTTTACAGGTAAATTTGTTATTATTTTAACTAGGTAACTATTAAATAGTTCTTAACTATTTAATAGCTATTGTACCTGGTTAAAATAATTAAAAAGTTGCCTGTAAAATAAATATAAATCCTAAAATAGCTATAATATAATTATAATTTATATTGTAGCTATATTAGGATTTATTTTACAGGTAAGTATTTAGCATTAAATAGGAATAAGTTATTTAATAAGAGTTAATTTATTTCGTTAGATGTAAATTATATTTAACTTAGGGGGGTGTTAGTGTTAGGGTTAGACTTAGCTTTAGGGGTTAATACATTTATTAGAATAGCGGTGAGGTCCGCTCGGCAGAATAGGGGTTAATAATTGAAGGTAGGTGTCGGCGATGTTAGGGAGGGCAGATTAGGGGTTAATACTATTTATGATAGGGTTAGTGAGGCGGATTAGGGGTTAATAACTTTATTATAGTAGCGCTCAGGTCCGCTCGGCAGATTAGGGGTTAATAAGTGTAGGCAGGTGTCGGCAACGTTGAGGGGGGCAGATTAGGGGTTAATAAATATAATATAGGGGTCGGCGGTGTTAGGGGCAGCAGATTAGAGGTACATAAGGATAACGTAGGTGGCGGCGCTTTGCGGTCGGAAGATTAGGGGTTAATTATTGTAAGTAGCTGGCGGCGACGTTGTGGGGGGCAGGTTAGGGGTTAATAAATGTAATACAGGGGTCGGCGGTGTTAGGGGCAGCAGATTAGGGGTACATAAGTATAACGTAGGTGGCGGTCGGCAGATTAGGGGTTAAAAAATTTAAATCGAGTGGCGGCGATGTGGGGGGACCTCGGTTTAGGGGTACATAGGTAGTTTATGGGTGTTAGTGTACTTTAGGGTACAGTAGTTAAGAGCTTTATAAACCGGCGTTAGCCCAGAAAGCTCTTAACTCCTGCTATTTTCAGGCGGCTGGAGTTTTGTCGTTAGAGCTTTAACGCTCACTTCAGAAACGACTCTAAATACCGGCGTTAGAAAGATCCCATTGAAAAGATAGGATACGCAATTGACGTAAGGGGATCTGCGGTATGGAAAAGTCGCGGCTGAAAAGTGAGCGTTAGACCCTTTAATCACTGACTCCAAATACCAGCGGGCGGCCAAAACCAGCGTTAGGAGCCTCTAACGCTGGTTTTCACGGCTACCGCCAAACTCCAAATCTAGGCCACAGATATTAAAATCGTATTTTAAGAATTGTTAAGGCAGTAAGAAAAGTCAGTGACTTAGTTGTTATTGTTCACCTAGGTACAAATGATCTGGCTAGTAATGATGTTGTTGTTGTGCAAAGTAACGGCTAGATTACGAGTCTTGCGTTAGCCTTAAAAAGCAGGGTTGAGGGGCCCCAATGCTGCTTTTTAACGCCCGCTGGTATTACGAGTCTGGCAGGTACAGGTGTACCGCTCACTTTTCTTCCGTGACTCAAGCATACCGCAAATCCCCTTACGTCAATTGCGTATCCTATCTTTTTAATGGGATTTGCCTAACGCTGGTATTACGAGTCTTGGAAGAAGTGAGCGGTACACCCTCTCCTGTCAAGACTTCTACCGCATTTAAAAGTCAGTAGTTAAGAGTTTTATGGGCTAACGCCTTAACATAAAACTCTTAACTAAAGTGCTAAAAAGTACACTAACACCCATAAACTACCTATTAACCTCTAAACCGAGCCCCCCACATCGGAAACACTTTAATAAATATATTAACCCCTAATCTGCCGATCGGACATCGCCGCCACTTTAATAAATATATTAACCCCTAAACCGCTGCACTCCCGTCTCGCAAACACTAGTTACATTTTATTAACCCCTAATCTGACATCCCTAACATCGCCAACACCTACCTACATTTATTAACCCCTAATCTGCCACCCCCAATGTCGCCGCCACTATAATAAAGTTATTAACCCCTAAACCTAAGTCTAACCCTAACACCCCCTAACTTAAATTTAATTTAAATAAATCTAAATAAAATAACTACAATTAAATAAATGAATCCTATTTAAAACTAAATACTTACCTGTAAAATAAACCCTAAGCTAGCTACAATATAACTATTACTAATAGTTACATTGTAGCTAGCTTAGGGTTTATATTTATTTTACAGGCAACTTTGTATTTATTTTAACTAGGTACAATAAAGACAAATATACCTGTAAAATAAATCCTAACCTGAGTTACAATTGCACCTAACACTACACTATCATTAAATTAATTACCTAAACTACCTACAATTAATTACAATTAATTTCAATAAACTAAAGTACAAAAAACCCCCACTAAATTACAGAAAATAAAAAAAGAATTACAATTTTTTTTAGCTAATTACACCTACTCTAATCCCCCTAATAAAATGACAAAGACCCCCAAAATAAAAAAATGCCCTACCCTATACTAAATTACAAATAGCCCTTAAAGGGCCTTTTGCGGGGCATTCCCCCAAAGTAATCAGCTCTTTTACCTGAAAAAAAAGACAATACCCCCCAACATTACAACCCACCACCCACACACCCAACCCTACTCTAAAACCCACCCAATCCCCCCTTAAAAAAACCTAACACTAACCCCTTGAAGATCACCCTACCTTGAGCCGTCTTCACCCAGCCGGGCACAAGTGGACCTCCAGAGGGGCAGAAGTCTTCAATCCAGCCGACGCAGAGCCATCCTCTTCAAACGAAGTCCAAGAGAAGAATGAAGGTTCCTTTAAATGACGTCATCCAAGATGGCGTCCCTTGAATTTTGATTGGCTGATAGGATTCTATCAGCTAATTAAAATTAAGGTAGGAAAAATCCTATTGGCTGATCCAATCAGCCAATAGGATTGAGCTCACATTCTATTGGCTGTTCCAATCAGCCAGTAGAATGCAAGCTCAATCCTATTGGCTGATTGCATCAGCCAATAGGATTTTTCCTACCTTAATTCCGATTGGCTGATAGAATCCTATCAGCTAATCGGAATTCAAGGGATGCCATCTTGGATGACTTCATTTAAAGGAACCTTCATTCTTCGCTTGGACTTCGTTTGAAGAGGATGGCTCCGCGTCGGCTGGATTGAAGATGGACCCGCTCCGCTCCGGATGGATGAAGATAGAAGATGCCGTCTGGATGAAGACTTCTGCTGCTTGGAGGACCTCTTCTGCCCGGATCGGATGAAGACTTCTGCCCCTCTGGAGGTCCACTTGTGCCCGGCTGGGTGAAGACGGCTCAAGGTAGGGTGATCTTCAAGGGGTTAGTGTTAGTTTTTTTTTAAGGGGGGATTGGATGGATTTTAGAGTAGGGTTGGGTGTGTGGGTGGTGGGTTGTAATGTTGGGGGGAAGAATTGTCTTTTTTTTTCAGGTAAAAGAGCTGATTACTTTGGGGCAATGCCCCGCAAAAGGCCCTTTTAAGGGCTATTTGTAATTTAGTATAGGGTAGGGAATTTTATTATTTTGGGGGGCTTTTTTATTTTATTAGGGGGTTAGAGTAGGTGTAATTAGTTTAAAAAAATTGTAATTCTTTTTTATTTTCTGTAATTTAGTGTTTGTTTTTTTTTCGTACTTTAGTTTATTGAATTTAATTGTAATTAATTGTAGGTAGTTTAGGTAATTTATTTAATGATAGTGTAGTGTTAGGTGTAATTGTAACTTAGGTTTGGATTTATTTTACAGGTATATTTGTCTTTATTTTAACTAGGAAGTTATTAAATAGTTAATAACTATTTAATAACTATTGTACCTAGTTAAAATAAATACAAAGTTGTCTGTAAAATAAATATAAACCCTAAGGCCTAGATTTGGAGTTTGGCGTTAGCCGTGAAAACCAGCGTTAGAGGCTCCTAACGCTGGTTTTAGGCTAACTCCGGTATTTGGAGTCACTCAAAATAGGGTCTAACGCTCACTTTTCAGCCGCAACTTTTCGATACCGCAGATCCCCTTACGTCAATTGCGTATCCTATCTTTTCAATGGGATCTTTCTAACTCCGGTATTTAGAGTCGTGTCTGAAGTGAGCGTTAGACATCTAACGACAAAACTCCAGCCGCAGGAAAAAAGTCAGTAGTTAAGAGCTTTTTGGGCTAACGCCGGTTCATAAAGCTCTTAACTACTGTACTCTAAAGTACACTAACACCCATAAACTACCTATGTACCCCTAAACCGAGGCCCCCCCACATCGCCGCCACTCGATTAAATTTTTTTAACCCCTAATCTGCCGACCGCCACCTACGTTATACTCATGTACCCCTAATCTGCTGCCCCTAACACCGCCGACCCCTGTATTATATTTATTAACCCCTAATCTGCCCCCCACAACATCGCCGCCAGCTACCTACAATAATTAACCCCTAATCTGCCGACCGCAAAGCGCCGCCACCTACATTATAGCTATGTACCCCTAATCTGCTGCCCCTAACACCGCCGACCCCTAAATTATATTTATTAACCCCTAATCTGCCCCCCTCAACGTCGCCTCCACCTGCCTACACTTATTAACCCCTAATCTGCCGAGCGGACCGCACCGCTACTATTATAAAGTTATTAACCCCTAATCCGCCTCACTAACCCTATAATAAATAGTATTAACCCCTAATCTGCCCTCCCTAACATCGCCGACACCTAACTTCAATTATTAACCCCTAATCTGCCGACCGGAGCTCACCGCTATTCTAATAAATGGATTAACCCCTAAAGCTAAGTCTAACCCTAACACTAACACCCCCCTAAGATTAAATATAATTTTAATCTAACGAAATTAATTAACTCTTATTAAATAAATTATTCCTATTTAAAGCTAAATACTTACCTGTAAAATAAACCCTAATATAGCTACAATATAAATTATAATTACATTGTAGCTATTTTAGGATTAATATTTATTTTACAGGCAACTTTGTAATTATTTTAACCAGGTACAATAGCTATTAAATAGTTAAGAACTATTTAATAGTTACCTAGTTAAAATAATTACAAAATTACCTGTAAAATAAATCCTAACCTAAGTTACAATTAAACCTAACACTATACTATCATTAAATTAATTAAATAAAATACCTACAATTACCTACAATTAAACCTAACACTACACTATCAATACATTAATTAAATACAATATCTACAAATAACTACAATGAAATAAACTAACTAAAGTACAAAAAATAAAAAAGAACTAAGTTACAAAAAATAAAAAAATATCTACAAACATAAGAAAAATATTACAACAATTTTAAACTAATTACACCTACTCTAAGCCCCCTAATAAAACAACTAAGCCCCCCAAAATAAAAAATGCCCTACCCTATTCTAAATTACTAAAGTTAAAAGCTCTTTTACCTTACCAGCCCTGAACAGGGCCCTTTGCGGGGCATGCCCCAAGAAGTTCAGCTCTTTTGCCTGTAAAAAAAAACATACAATACCCCCCCCCAACATTACAACCCACCACCCACATACCCCTAATCTAACCCAAACCCCCTTAAATAAACCTAACACTAAGCCCCTGAAGATCATCCTACCTTGTCTTCACCTCACCAGGTATCACCGATCCGTCCTGGCTCCAAAATCTTCATCCAACCCAAGCGGGGGTTGGCGATCCATCATCCGGTGGCTGAAGAGGTCCAGAAGAGGCTCCAAAGTCTTCATCCTATCCGGGAAGAAGAGGCGATCCGGACCGGCAACCATCTTGATCCAAGCGGCATCTTCTATCTTCATCCGATGACGACCGGCTCCATCCTGAAGACCTCCACCGCGGACCCATCTTCTTCCGGCGACGTCCAACTGAAGAATGATGGTTCCTTTAAGGGACGTCATCCAAGATGGCGTCCCTCGAATTCCGATTGGCTGATAGGATTCTATCAGCCAATCGGAATTAAGGTAGGAATATTCTGATCCAATCAGCCAATCAGATTGAGCTTGCATTCTATTGGCTGATCGGAACAGCCAATAGAATGCAAGCTCAATCTGATTGGCTGATTGGATCAGCCAATCGGATTGAACTTGATTCTGATTGGCTGATTCCATCAGCCAATCAGAATATTCCTACCTTAATTCCGATTGGCTGATAGAATCCTATCAGCCAATTGGAATTCGAGGGACGCCATCTTGGATGACGTCCCTTAAAGGAACCGTCATTCTTCAGTTGGACGTCGCCGGAAGAAGATGGGTCCGCGGTGGAGGTCTTCAGGATGGAGCCGGTCGTCATCGGATGAAGATAGAAGATGCCGCTTGGATCAAGATGGTTGCCGGTCCGGATCGCCTCTTCTTCCCGGATAGGATGAAGACTTTGGAGCCTCTTCTGGACCTCTTCAGCCACCGGATGATGGATCGCCAACCCCCGCTTGGGTTGGATGAAGATTTTGGAGCCAGGATGGATCGGTGATACCTGGTGAGGTGAAGACAAGGTAGGATGATCTTCAGGGGCTTAGTGTTAGGTTTATTTAAGGGGGGTTTGGGTTAGATTAGGGGTATGTGGGTGGTGGGTTGTAATGTTGGGGGGGTATTGTATGGGTTTTTTTTAGAGGCAAAAGAGCTGAACTTCTTGGGGCATGCCCCGCAAAGGGCCCTGTTCAGGGCTGGTAAGGTAAAAGAGCTTTTAACTTTAGTAATTTAGAATACGGTAGGGCATTTTTTATTTTGGGGGGCTTTGTTGTTTTATTAGGGGGCTTAGAGTAGGTGTAATTAGTTTAAAATTGTTGTAATATTTTTCTTATGTTTGTAGATATTTTTTTATTTTTTGTAACTTAGTTCTTTTTTATTTTTTGTACTTTAGTTAGTTTATTTCATTGTAGTTATTTGTAGATATTGTATATAATTAATGTATTGATAGTGTAGTGTTAGGTTTAATTGTAGGTAATTGTAGGTATTTTATTTAATTAATTTAATGATAGTATAGTGTTAGGTTTAATTGTAACTTAGGTTAGGATTTATTTTACAGGTAATTTTGTAATTATTTTAACTAGGTAACTATTAAATAGTTCTTAACTATTTAATAGCTATTGTACCTGGTTAAAATAATTAAAAAGTTGCCTGTAAAATAAATATTAATCCTAAAATAGCTACAATGTAATTATAATTTATATTGTAGCTATATTAGGATTTATTTTACAGGTAAGTATTTAGCTTTAAATAGGAATAATTTATTTAATAAGAGTTAATTAATTTCGTTAGATTAAAATTATATTTAACTTAGGGGGGTGTTAGTGTTAGGGTTAGACTTAGCTTTAGGGGTTAATCCATTTATTAGAATAGCGGTGAGCTCCAGTCGGCAGATTAGGGGTTAATAATTGAAGTTAGGTGTTGGCGATGTTAGGGAGGGCAGATTAGGGGTTAATACTATTTATTATAGGGTTAGTGAGGCGGATTAGGGGTTAATAACTTTATTATAGTAGCGCTCAGGTCCGCTCGGCAGATTAGGGGTTAATAAGTGTAGGCAGGTGGAGGCGACGTTGTGGGGGGCAGATTAGGGGTTAATAAATATAATATAGGGGTCGGCGGTGTTAGGGGCAGCAGATTAGGGGTACATAGGGATAATGTAAGTAGCGGCGGTTTACGGAGCGGAAGATTAGGGGTTAATAATAATATGCAGGGGTCAGCGATAGCGGGGGCGGCAGATTAGGGGTTAATAAGTGTAAGGTTAGGGGTGTTTAGACTTGGGGTACATGTTAGAGTGTTAGGTGTAGACGTAGGAAGTGTTTCCGCATAGCAAACAATGGGGCTGCGTTAGGAGCTGAACGCGGCTTTTTTGCAGGTGTTAGGTTTTTTTTCAGCTCAAACAGCCCCATTGTTTTCTATGGGGGAATCATGCACGAGCACATTTTTGAGGCTGGCCACTTGCGTAAGCAACTCTGGTATCGAGAGTTGAAGCTGCGTTAGAAATGCTCTACGCTCCTTTTTTGGAGCCTAACGCAGCCTTTATGTGGACTCTCAATACCAGAGTTATTTTTATGGTGCGGCCAGAAAAAAGCCGGCGTTAGATTTTTGGGTCGTTACCGACAAAACTCCAAATCTAGCCGTATGCTAGCTACAATGTAACTATTAGTTATATTGTAGCTAGCTTAGGGTTTATTTTACAGGTATTTAGTTTTAAATAGGAATAATTTATTTAATTGTAGTTATTTTATTTAGATTTATTTAAATTAAATTTAAGTTAGGGGGTGTTAGGGTTAGACTTAGGTTTAGGGGTTAATAACTTTATTATAGTGGCGGCGACGTTGGCGGCGGCAGATTAGGGGTTAATAAATGTAGTTAGGTTGCGGTGACGTTGGGGGGGGCAGATTAGGGGTTAATAATTATAATGTAGGTGGCGACGATGTCGGGGACGGCAGATTAGGGGTTAATAAGTGTAAGATTAGGGGTGTTTAGACTCAGGGTTCATGTTAGGGTGTTAGGTGTAGACATAAAATTCCTTTCCCCATAGGAATCAATGGGGCTGCGTTAGAAGCTGGACGCTGCTTTTTTGCAGGTGTTAGGTTTTTTTTCAGCCGGCTCAGCCCCATTGTTTCCTATGGGGAAATCGTGCACGAGCACGTTTAGCCAGCTTACCGCTACCGTAAGCAGCGCTAATATTAAGGTGAGATGTGGAGCTAAATTTTGCTCTACGCTCACCTTTTTGCGGCTAACGGCGGGTTTAAAAAAACCTGTAATACCAGCGTTGTCTTAAGGTAGCGTTAAAAAAAAAAAGGCTTGTTAGCACCGCACCCCTGTTACCGCAAAATTCGCAATCTAGGCGTACGTTTTTTAAACTAGGAAGTTGTTTAGGCCATGTGGCTGCATCTGTGTCCTTTTCTGTTGTTTTACCTGTGTATGGACAGGAAGTAGGAAGAATGCAGCGTTTATATATATTGGCATTGAGCACCCCTCACACTTTATTGAGGAACTTACGCCTAGATCTACGCCTAGATTTGGAGTTTTGCGGCCAAGGGGGTGCGTTAGCTATGCGTGCTTTTTTCTGGCCGCACCTTTTAAATACCGCTGGTATTTAGAGTTAACAGAATGGCTGGGTTTTCAGTGCATTAGGCTCCAAAAAGGGAGCGTAGAGCATAATTTAACGCCACTGCAACTCTCGATACCAGCGGTGCTTACGGACGCGGCCAGCCTCAAAAACGTGCTCGTGCACGATTCCCCCATAGAAAAAAATGGGGCTGTTTGAGCTGAAAAAAAACCTAACACCTGCAAAAAAGCCGCGTTCAGCTCCTAAAGCAGCCCCATTGTTTTCTATGGGGAAACACTTCCTACGTCTGCACCTAACACCCTAACATGTACCCCGAGTCTAAACACCCCTAACCTTACACTTATTAACCACTAATCTGCCGACCCCGCTATCGCTGACACCTGCATATTTTTTTTAACCCCTAATCTGCCGCTCCGTAAACCGCCGCTACTTACATTATCCCTATGTACCCCTAATCTGCTGCCCCTAACACCGCCGACCCCTATATTATATTAATTAAACCCTAATCTGCCCCCCACAACATCGCCTCCACCTGCCTACACTTATTAACCCCTAATCTGCCGACCGGACTGCGCCGCTATTATAATAAAGTTATTAACCCCTAATCCGCCTCACTCCCGCCTCAATAACCCTATAATAAATAGTATTAACCCCTAATCTGCCCTCCCTAACATCGCCGACACCTAACTTCAATTATTAACCCCTAATCTGCCGACCGAATCTCACCGCTACTGTAATAAATGGATTAACCCCTAAAGCTAAGTCTAACCCTAACACTAACACCCCCCTAAGTTAAATATAATTTAAATCTAACTAAATAAATTAACTCTTATTATATAATTTATTCCTATTTAAAGCTAAATACTTACCTGTAAAATAAACCCTAATATAGCTACAATATAAATTATAATTATATTGTAGCTATTTTAGGATTTATATTTATTTTACAGGTAACTTTGTATTTATTTTAATCAGGTACAATAGCTATTAAATAGTTAAGAACTATTTAATAGCTAAAATAGTTAAAATAATTACAAAATCACCTGTAAAATAAATCCTAACCTAAGTTACGATTAAACCTAACACTACACTATCAATAAATTAATTAAATAAAATACCTACAATTATCTACAATTAAACCTAACACTACACTATCAATAAATTAATTAAATACAATATCTACAAATAAATACAATGAAATAAACTAACTAAAGTACAAAAAATAAAAAAGAACTAAGTTACAAAAAATAAAAAAATATTTACAAACATTAGAAAATATTACAACAATTTTAAACTAATTACACCTACTCTAAGCCCCCTAATAAAATAACAAAGCCCCCCAAAATAAAAAATGCCCTACCCTATTCTAAATTTAAAAAGTTCAAAGCTCTTTTACCTTACCAGGCCTGAAAAGGGCCATTTGCGGGGCATGCCCCAATGAATTCAGCTCTTTTGCCTGTAAAAAAAACACATACAATACCCCCCCCCAACATTACAACCCACCACCCACATACCCCTAATCTAACCCAAACCCCCCTTAAATAAACCTAACACTAAGCCCCTGAAGATCTTCCTACCTTATCTTCACCATACCAGGTTCACCGATCCGTCCTCGGAAGTATTGATCCAAGCCTTGGAAGTGTTGATCCAAGCCCAAGCGGGGGGCTGAAGAGTGACGTCCATCCTCGGGCTGAAGTCTGGATCCAAGCGGCGGCTGAAGAAATCCATCATCGGGCTGAAGTCGGAAGTCCATCATCGGGATGAAGTCTTCTATCAAGCCGCATCTTCAATCTTCTTTCTTCTGGAGCGGAGCCATCTTCTTTCCAACCGACGCAGATCCAACCTCTTCAACCGATGCCTACTCGCCAAATGACGGTTCCTTTAAGGGACGTCATCCAAGATGGCGTCCCTCGAATTCCGATTGGCTGATAGGATTCTATCAGCCAATCGGAATTAAGGTAGGAAAATTCTGATTGGCTGATGGAATCAGCCAATCAGAATCAAGTTCAATCCGATTGGCTGATCCAATCAGCCAATCAGATTGAGCTCGCATTCTATTGGCTGATAGGAACAGCCAATAGAATGCGAGCTCAATCTGATTGGCTGATTGGATCAGCCAATCGGATTGAACTTGATTCTGATTGGCTGATTCCATCAGCCAATCAGAATATTCCTACCTTAATTCCGATTGGCTGATAGAATCCTATCAGCCAATCGGAATTCGAGGGACGCCATCTTGGATGACGTCCCTTAAAGAAACCGTCATTCGGCGAGTAGGCGTCGGTTGAAGAGGTTGGATCCGCGTCGGTTGGAAAGAAGATGGCTCCGCTCCGCTCCAGAAGAAAGAAGATTGAAGATGCGGCTTGATAGAAGACTTCATCCCGATGATGGACTTCCGACTTCAGCCCGATGATGGATTTCTTCAGCCGCCGCTTGGATCCAGACTTCAGCCCGAGGATGGACGTCACTCTTCAGCCCCCCGCTTGGGATTGGATCAACACTTCCGAGGCTTGGATCAAGACTTCCGAGGACGGATCGGTGAACCTGGTATGGTGAAGATAAGGTAGGAAGATCTTCAGGGGCTTAGTGTTAGGTTTATTTAAGGGGGGTTTGGGTTAGATTAGGGGTATGTGGGTGGTGGGTTGTACTGTTGGGGGGGGTATTGTATGTGTTTTTTTTACAGGCAAAAGAGCTGAATTCTTTGGGGCATGCCCCGCAAAGGGCCCTGTTCAGGGCTGGTAAGGTAAAAGAGCTTTGAACTTTTTTAATTTAGAATAGGGTAGGGCATTTTTTTATTTTGGGAGGCTTTGTTATTTTATTAGGGGGCTTAGAGTACGTGTAATTAGTTTAAAATTGTTGTACTATTTTTCTAATGTTTGTAAATATTTTTTTATTTTTTGTAACTTAGTTCTTTTTTATTTTTTGTACTTTAGTTAGTTTATTTCATTGTATTTATTTGTAGATATTGTATTTAATTAATTCATTGATAGTGTAGTGTTAGGTTTAATTGTAGATAATTGTAGGTATTTTATTTAATTAATTTATTGATAGTGTAGTGTTAGGTTTAATTGTAACTTAGGTTAGGATTTATTTTACAGGTAATTTTGAAATTATTTTAACTATTTTAGCTATTAAATAGTTCTTAACTATTTAATAGCTATTGTACCTGATTAAAATAAATACAAAGTTGCCTGTAAAATAAATATTAATCCTAAAATAGCTACAATATAATTATTATTTATATTGTAGCTATATTAGGGTTTATTTTACAGGTAAGTATTTAGCTTTAAATAGGAATAATTTATATAATAAGAGTTAATTTATTTCGTTAGATTTAAATTATATTTAACTTAGGGGGGTGTTAGTGTTAGGGTTAGACTTAACTGTAGGGGTTAAAAAATGTATTAGAATAGCGGTGAGCTCCGGTAGGCAGATTAGGGGTTAATGTTTGAAGTTAGGTGTCGGCGATGTTAGGGAGGGCAGATTAGGGGTTAATACTATTTATTATAGGGTTAGCGAGGCGGGAGGGAGGCGGATTAGGGGTTAATAACTTTATTATAGTAGCGGTGCGGTCCGCTCGGCAGATTAGGGGTTAATAAGTATAGGTAGGTGGCCGCGACGTTGGGGGGGGCAGATTAGGGGTTAATAAATATAATATAGGGGTCGGCGGTGTTAGGGGCAGCAGATTAGGGGTACATAGGGATAACTTAGCTGGCGGCGCTTTGCGGTCGGCATATTAGGGGTTAATTATTGTAGGTAGCTGGCGGCGACGTTGTGGGGGGCAGGTTAGGGGTTAATAAATATAATATAGGGGTCGGCGGTGTTATGGGCAGCAGATTAGGGGTACATAAGTATAATGTAGGTGGTGGTCGGCAGATTAGGGGTTAAAAAAATTTAATCGAGTGGCGGCGATGTGGGGGGACCTCGGTTTAGGGGTACATAGGTAGTTTATGGGTGTTAGTGTACTTTAGAGCACAGTAGTTAAGAGCTTTATGAACCGGCGTTAGCCCAGAAAGCTCTTAACTACTGACTTTTTTCTGCGGCTGGAGTTTTGTCGTTAGAGTTCTAACTCTCACTCCAGCCACGACTCTAAATACCGGCGTTAGAAAGATCCCATTGAAAAGATAGGATACGCAAATGGCGTAGGGGGATCTGCGGTATGGAAAAGTCGCGGCTGGAAAGTGAGCGTTAGACCCTTTCCTGACTGACTCCAAATACCAGAGGGCGTTAAAAACCAGCGTTAGGAGCCTCTAACGCTGGTTTTCACGGCTACCGCCCAACTCTAAATCTAGGCGATAGTTTCCTCATTACTTATATTTGATTTAGTGAGGTTTAGATAGATTATTGTTCCCTAATACTCTCATTTAACTGGGTTTGGTATGTTGTCTGCGTTTGCTATCAGCTTATAAAATAATGATAGTAGATGTCTTGATGTTGTTTCCTGTGTAACACACATGTTCAAATGTAAAAAAGAGTAAAACACAGAGGCGCCAACATGGCCTAATATCGCCAGGGAAATGAAACACAGCAACACAGATGAGTAGGATACTCACAAACAAAAAGCACCCAGCTGGTGCATGTGTAGCAGGCTGAAACTTTTGCAGTGGTCCAGCTCACTGTATCCTTGGCACAAAGGTAGTTGGAAATCCTCAGAAGGTCCAGATATCAGATGCCTATATGAGCAAGAGAAAACAAACCAACATGGCCAAATATCATCTGGACAAGGAGAATAGGACCCAGAGTGATTAAACTTACAAGATAATCTGCACCTGTGGGTGCAAATTCAGCAAACTGGAACCAAAAAAGTCGCCCAGTAGACTACTGCAAAGGCAATCCTCAGCAAAAACCAGGAACAGATATGTAGTGGTCACAGAAGTGATAGACCACACAATAGCAAGTGTATAAAATATTAAAAACTTTATTAATACAGCGACGCGTTTCTCAGCCTACTCAGGGCTGTTTCATCAGGCTATGAAAAAACATTGTGATACACTTGCTATTTAACAGATAGTCTATAACAAAAGGAACTAATGTGATTGGTTGAGTAATTAACAATTAACTGACCACACCTATAACAATTCATGAATGTGGTTGCTTGGTAACAGTTGTATACAAAAGTGGGTCAGATATTGTCAGGCATGTATTAACTAATACATAAAAAATGATAACAATGACCACATATAAACTGCGGTTGGCTCACCACATACTGATAATCCCCACAATACACATAAATAAAAACTTCATTAAAAACAATTTTGGAAATATTCAGTAGATAACCCCTAATATAAACATTCTATAAATTAAAATTATATATTTAGTACTAGTACAAAAAAACATTTATTATGCCATCATAATATAAACATCCTATTAATCAAAATGTGTGGTGAGTATATATGCCTAATGGAGTCAGATTATACACTGACACCATTCCTATCAAGTTTGAAAAAAAAAAAAAAAAAAAAAAGGGGTTTGGGAAAAAAATTGATACTAAGTATCAAAGATATTTGCGTGTGGTTTATGTGCATATTTATATAAGATCTTAAGTTCGCGTTGTTGACTATCTCAAATATTGTGAGATCTTATGTTGGCATTGTTGATTTATTATATGTAATCGTTGCTTATTTAAAAATAAAAGTAACTAAGTAATCACACTTAACTCCATTCCATTGCACAGCGGGAGGACTGCATCAGCTGTGTGTATATAAATTTGTAAACCCATGTCTAACTATAGCTGGTGCGTCTAACTGATAAGGGAGTGTCCCAGAGTAACCAATCTGTAGTGTGATTTATCCAGCCAATCACGATGCTAGAATGATATTGCAAAAAATGAAGATCCAATACGATCAGATGTAAGAAAATCACCACAGATTGGTACGCCTCTCTCCTTCACAGGAAATATGCTATAGTGTGTCAGCAATAGAAGTTAAACTTGCATGTCAGTCCGTGCGCAAAACACTTGCGCCTCCACTAGTTCAGTAATGTACTGTCAGAAAGATGTTAGGGATAAGGGCAGACACGCAGGCTCAAAATGGCAATGCAATCTAGCTCAATCATAACACCTAACATAATGGACCTAAGGTCCGTGTAATAGAGAGTGATGTACTAGTATAAAGGAATGTAATATATATATATAGTAATATAATATATATATATATAATAATAGCTTGATCAAATACCATGATAAACATAAGAGATAAGAAGGATAAAAACATAGGATGTCTATGGAGATAGAGATACATATAACAATAATATAACCAGTGTGTAAGTTATCTAACTGGTGGAAAAATAATAAATGGTATATAAATATATGAGTGTGTGCTACTAAAAAATACAAAATAATTGAAATAAATTGTGAAATGTAAAAGTATATATTGAGTGAAATGTAAAGTACTATGTGTATATTTGCTAATATAGTATAAAGAACTATGTGCTGGTGCTGTGAACATTGAAGAGTTATGTAGGGTAATCTAAATCAGAGAGTCTTGTAGACTATCCTACAAATGTCATCAATCTGGTAAAGATTAGGAAAAATGTGATAAGTAAATAATATAAATGTTGTATTAGTGTTCTTTGTCTGTTAATGACACCCACCACTAGGTGTTGGTGACACTTGCAGCTAAAGTAGATTATCCTACAGATTTCATCAATCTGGTAAAAGATTGGGTCGAATGTGATAAGTGAATAATAAAATGGTGTATTCGTGCTCCTTATTTGTTAATGACACTTACCACTAAGTGTTGGTGACACTTGCAGCTAAGGTATGGTGATAAGTCCTATATAACAGTGATATCAGTCCTTACATTAAGGTGTAGTGATAGATTAAAAAATAATAAATTTCCTATATTCCAATAGGGTCATGAATATATGTAACTATAAAATAAAATAGTGATTTAATTCATATCTAATAATATTTCCCTTGTAAATATAACAAGAGATAACAATATAGTGCACATATATTTATGTGAGATAGATAAAGTTAGTTATGTATGTCAGAGTAATTATGTGAAATTAGAGACAGGCTTCATCCAAGATGTGAAATATGATTGGATGAATATACCCTATTGAATTATAGGTATCACAACAACAGAGATCTTAATGGTCTGTTTCAAAATACTGCCATATCATAATTTTCATTAAGACCATCTGGTTGGAGTGTCTTTAATTTTCTAATCCAGAAACTCTCTCTTTTGCGAAGAGTAGAGAAAGCATCAGGTAGGGCTCTAGAAATAGTCTCTATTGGCATAATTTTCATCGGATTTTTAAGGTTACTATGGCAAGTATAGCAGTGTCTAGAGACACTGTGAGATTTAGACTTTTTATTGATGTTATATAGATGTTCACTCCATCTCTTTTTCACCTTGCGACAGGTGCGTCCAACATATTGGACCCCACAGTAACAGCTCAGGAGGTATATGACGAAAGATGACTCACATGTCATATAACCCTTTATTTTAAAAATGTCTCCTGTGGTATGTGATTGGAAACTTATCGCCCTATGTAGAATGAATTTGCACATTCCACATCGTTTCCTACAGCATTTGGATATTCTATTTGGAGGAAGATTCCTATTTAGTGGGTTAGTGTTCTGACTGTTCTCTTGATATTTATCTCTGACCACCTTACTGGGGGCCAAAGCAGTCTTGAGGGTTGGTGCTCTCCTGAAAACCACTTTTGGCTTATTGCCTATTATTTTGGTAAGAGTCGGATCTTGGGTTAATAAGCCAAAAGTGGTTTTCAGGAGAGCACCAACCCTCAAGACTGCTTTGGCCCCCAGCAAGGTGGTCAGAGATAAATATCAAGAGAACAGTCAGAACACTAACCCACTAAATAGGAATCTTCCTCCAAATAGAATATCCAAATGCTGTAGGAAACGATGTGGAATGTGCAAATTCATTCTACATAGGGCGATAAGTTTCCAATCACATACCACAGGAGAAATTTTTAAAATAAAGGGTTATATGACATGTGAGTCATCTTTCGTCATATACCTCCTGAGCTGTTACTGTGGGGTCCAATATGTTGGACGCACCTGTCGCAAGGTGAAAAAGAGATGGAGTGAACATCTATATAACATCAATAAAAAGTCTAAATCTCACAGTGTCTCTAGACACTGCTATACTTGCCATAGTAACCTTAAAAATCCGATGAAAATTATGCCAATAGAGACTATTTCTAGAGCCCTACCTGATGCTTTCTCTACTCTTCGCAAAAGAGAGAGTTTCTGGATTAGAAAATTAAAGACACTCCAACCAGATGGTCTTAATGAAAATTATGATATGGCAGTATTTTGAAACAGACCATTAAGATCTCTGTTGTTGTGATACCTATAATTCAATAGGGTATATTCATCCAATCATATTTCACATCTTGGATGAAGCCTGTCTCTAATTTCACATAATTACTCTGACATACATAACTAACTTTATCTATCTCACATAAATATATGTGCACTATATTGTTATCTCTTGTTATATTTACAAGGGAAATATTATTAGATATGAATTAAATCACTATTTTATTTTATAGTTACATATATTCATGACCCTATTGGAATATAGGAAATTTATTATTTTTTAATCTATCACTACACCTTAATGTAAGGACTGATATCACTGTTATATAGGACTTATCACCATACCTTAGCTGCAAGTGTCACCAACACTTAGTGGTAAGTGTCATTAACAAATAAGGAGCACGAATACACCATTTTATTATTCACTTATCACATTCGACCCAATCTTTTACCAGATTGATGAAATCTGTAGGATAATCTACTTTAGCTGCAAGTGTCACCAACACCTAGTGGTGGGTGTCATTAACAGACAAAGAACACTAATACAACATTTATATTATTTACTTATCACATTTTTCCTAATCTTTACCAGATTGATGACATTTGTAGGATAGTCTACAAGACTCTCTGATTTAGATTACCCTACATAACTCTTCAATGTTCACAGCACCAGCACATAGTTCTTTATACTATATTAGCAAATATACACATAGTACTTTACATTTCACTCAATATATACTTTTACATTTCACAATTTATTTCAATTATTTTGTATTTTTTAGTAGCACACACTCATATATTTATATACCATTTATTATTTTTCCACCAGTTAGATAACTTACACACTGGTTATATTATTGTTATATGTATCTCTATCTCCATAGACATCCTATGTTTTTATCCTTCTTATCTCTTATGTTTATCATGGTATTTGATCAAGCTATTATTATATATATATATTATATTACTATATATATATTACATTCCTTTATACTAGTACATCACTCTCTATTACACGGACCTTAGGTCCATTATGTTAGGTGTTATGATTGAGCTAGATTGCATTGCCATTTTGAGCCTGCGTGTCTGCCCTTATCCCTAACATCTTTCTGACAGTACATTACTGAACTAGTGGAGGCGCAAGTGTTTTGCGCACGGACTGACATGCAAGTTTAACTTCTATTGCTGACACACTATAGCATATTTCCTGTGAAGGAGAGAGGCGTACCAATCTGTGGTGATTTTCTTACATCTGATCGTATTGGATCTTCATTTTTTGCAATATCATTCTAGCATCGTGATTGGCTGGATAAATCACACTACAGATTGGTTACTCTGGGACACTCCCTTATCAGTTAGACGCACCAGCTATAGTTAGACATGGGTTTACAAATTTATATACACACAGCTGATGCAGTCCTCCCGCTGTGCAATGGAATGGAGTTAAGTGTGATTACTTAGTTACTTTTATTTTTAAATAAGCAACGATTACATATAATAAATCAACAATGCCAACATAAGATCTCACAATATTTGAGATAGTCAACAACGCGAACTTAAGATCTTATATAAATATGCACATAAACCACACGCAAATATCTTTGATACTTAGTATCAATTTTTTTCCCAAACCCCTTTTTTTTTTTTTTTTTTTTCAAACTTGATAGGAATGGTGTCAGTGTATAATCTGACTCCATTAGGCATATATACTCACCACACATTTTGATTAATAGGATGTTTATATTATGATGGCATAATAAATGTTTTTTTGTACTAGTACTAAATATATAATTTTAATTTATAGAATATTTATATTAGGGGTTATCTACTGAATATTTCCAAAATTGTTTTTAATGAAGTTTTTATTTATGTGTATTGTGGGGATTATCAGTATGTGGTGAGCCAACCGCAGTTTATATGTGGTCATTGTTATCATTTTTTATGTATTAGTTAATACATGCCTGACAATATCTGACCCACTTTTGTATACAACTGTTACCAAGCAACCACATTCATGAATTGTTATAGGTGTGGTCAGTTAATTGTTAATTACTCAACCAATCACATTAGTTCCTTTTGTTATAGACTATCTGTTAAATAGCAAGTGTATCACAATGTTTTTTCATAGCCTGATGAAACAGCCCTGAGTAGGCTGAGAAACGCGTCGCTGTATTAATAAAGTTTTTAATATTTTATACACTTGCTATTGTGTGGTCTATCACTTCTGTGACCACTACATATCTGTTCCTGGTTTTTGCTGAGGATTGCCTTTGCAGTAGTCTACTGGGCGACTTTTTTGGTTCCAGTTTGCTGAATTTGCACCCACAGGTGCAGATTATCTTGTAAGTTTAATCACTCTGGGTTCTATTCTCCTTGTCCAGATGATATTTGGCCATGTTGGTTTGTTTTCTCTTGCTCATATAGGCATCTGATATCTGGACCTTCTGAGGATTTCCAACTACCTTTGTGCCAAGGATACAGTGAGCTGGACCACTGCAAAAGTTTCAGCCTGCTACACATGCACCAGCTGGGTGCTTTTTGTTTGTGAGTATCCTACTCATCTGTGTTGCTGTGTTTCATTTCCCTGGCGATATTAGGCCATGTTGACGCCTCTGTGTTTTACTCTTTTTCAGATTTTGTACATCAGGATTGCCATCCTTTGACAGAGTGCTGCCTTCACCTTTGGCTCATCAAGGATATATAGACTTTTATACATATTATATATTTTATTTTATTTTATTTTTTTTTCTTATTATTTTTTAGGTTTGTTGATATTGTGAGTATTTTATTGTTTATCATCTTATGCTTTATATCTATTGTATCTGATACTGCCATCTGACTATTTCAAATTAGTATACTTATGACCACACAATAAGAAATATTTGTTGGTAAATCTTACTAATCGTTGTGAATATTTAAAATTAAGGAAGCGCCCCCTAAGGGTGTGATGTGATAGTAGTTCACATCACTCTCTCTATATATTATTGTATGTTCAAATGTAGTCAGTGGGGCATATGTATCAATGTGCAAGCGGATATGATACGAAGTGATGAATTAAATGAAGTGAATTCCGGATCTGTTTATACAAAGGGGAAAGTTAACCATCACATTAAGTGCCTTGGTATGTTTATTTTAAAATGTGTTTAAATTTTAACCCCAAGACAAAGAGTGATCACAAAGAGTTATTGCCTTTCAAAGGGTTTGAGCTGAGAGTCAGGGGTCTGAATACCAACCCCTTTCCAGCTCCCTTAAAGTGATGGTAAACCTCAGCTAAAGAAATGCCATATATGTAATCTTTGCCATTAAAAAAGTGAATGTGTACCTTTTTTTTTTTTTTTCTTTATCTGCGAAAAGGGTTAAATCCGTGCCTATAGTAATGCTTCTATTACAATGTTATGCCGGCCCACTGTACAATTCCAATGAAAATCAAATCAGTGTGTGTGTCATATGACTTTTTGAATTCCAACCCTTTGAAAGTCCCTAGGAAGCCTAGGTAGAGAGTGGGTGGGACTGCTCTCTATGTCACAGCCCAGCCAAAAGAGGAAATTAAGGGGGCGGAGGAACAGGAGATATATACACTTTAAAAAATGTTTTATAGTTTTGTTTGTACACTAATATATTTTTCATTGCAGCATTTTTAAAGTCTGAAACTGACTATTACTTTAAGCCCTGATGTCCTTTCCAGCACTTTCGGGTTTCTGGGGCTTGGTGATTGATTCGCTGGGTGATGCCAGAGCCCTAGACCAGCAGGGATGCAAGTTAAGTGCAGGAGGGCAATGATGAGCTCCGAAAGCTCCCACTCCCATTCCCTTGCATGGCGACACCAGGACACAATGCTCTCTAATGGTGCGATTTGCTTTCCTGAGGAAGGTGACAAGGGTCTTTGAGGGTAGCTGGATGGTCCATAAATGGACAGTAGCGCCGGCTGGGTGGGCTGTAGATGTCACTCTGAATATAAGAGAATAGTAGTACAAAGTGGGGGGGAAACAAGTGGGGGGGGGGAAACAGAGGGACAATTCCATGTCCAAACAAGGGACACTTGAAAGCTCTGAATTTTTATATATATATATATATATATATATATATATATATATATATATATATATATATATAAAAGAAATCAACCTCATATATCATTTTATTTTAGTCAAAATTTCTAAGATTTATTCATCCATATAAGGAAAAACAAAATTCCAATGTGGCCCCTTATTTGAAAATGTTGAACAGCTTGATTTAGAGTTCTTGTTATTGAGCTTTATCTTTTAAGTAGAAATCTCATCAGAACAATAAATCTCAGACCTGTTTTATGTCTTTTTTTTCTTTGCTTTCTATATCTAATTTATTATATCTAATTTATTATATCTAATTTGATTAAAGCAGAATAGGTTAAGCAGAGGAAATTTAATTTTCTTTCTCATCGTCTCGCTATGTATGTATTTTTTTAATCAAGATAAGGTAGTCTTGTATGTCTAGAACACGATTGTGAGATCATAATATTTTTACCACTAGAACCTATGTTATAAATCTCACAGTAAAAAATAAATTGCAAGCTTGCAGTGATTAACGCTGTCTATAGTTTCAATGATGAGCGCAAAGTGCAAACACACTCATATTGGTTAACCCTTGCACTTGAGCAATAATAGCATTAACCCTGAAATTATTAACTAAAGTGAAAAGCAAGCCATTGTGACTGCTTATCAGCCAGAAGACTGTTCTCTGAAAGGGACATGAAACCCCCAAATTTCCTTTCATTAATTAAATAGATCATACAATTTTAAACAACCTTCCACTTTACTTCTATTATTTAATTTGCTTCCTTCTCTTGTTATCCTTTGCTGAAAGGTTTATTTAGGAAAGATCAAAAGCAGCAAAGAACATAGGTTCTCACTGTTGATTGGTGGCTGTATATATATACGGTTTTTATTTGCTCACCAATGTGTTCTGTTAGAAACCAGTAGTGCATTGCTGTTCCTTCAACAGATGATACCAAGAGAATGAAACAAATTAAATAATAGTAGTAAATTAGAAAGGTGTTTAGAATTGTATTCTCTATCTGAATCATGAAAGAATTGTTTTGGGTTTCATGTCCCTTTAAAGGGGCACTGAACCCAATTTTTTTCTTTCATGATTCAGATAGAGCATGACATTTTAAGAAGCTTTCTAATTTACTTCTATTATCAATTTTTCTTCGTTCTCTTGCTATATTTATTTCAAAAGCAGGAATGTAAATCTTAGCAGTCAGCCCATTTTAGGTTCAGCACCATGGATAGCCCTTGGTTATTGGAGTCTTACATTTACCCACCAATAAGCAAGCATAACCCAGGTTCTCAACCAAAAATGGGCCAGCTCCTATGCATCACATTCCTGCTTTTTAAATAAAGATAGCAAGAGAACGAAGAAAATTTGATAATAGAAGTAAATTAGAAAGTTGCTTAAAATTGCATTCTCTATATGAATCATTAAAGAAAAAAATGTGGGTTTAGTGTTCCTTTAAGTTCTGTTTTCACACTACAGTATTTAAAAACTTTGTGCAAACAACATTACTTTTGTGCATAGGCAAAACACACTAATGCCAGTACTTAAAGGAACAGTGCACTGTAAAATAGTTTCCCGCTTGATGTGTTTACAATAACTTGTTATACCAGTTGTAAAATTCAAAATTGATACTTTGGGTATATTTTGTACTTGAAATAGCTGTCTCTGCAATTTAAAACTACAACCTAATCAAGTTGGCTGAGCTGGCTGGGAGAACATATTTTATAAGCATATCACCAATAAGCAAGCATAACCCAGGTTCTCAACCAAAAATGGGCCAGCTCCTATGCATCACATTCCTGCTTTTTAAATAAAGATAGCAAGAGAACGAAGAAAATTTGATAATAGAAGTAAATTAGAAAGTTGCTTAAAATTGCATGTTCTATATGAATCATTAAAGAAAAAAATGTGGGTTTAGTGTTCCTTTAAGTTCTGTTTTCACACTACAGTATTTAAAAACTTTGTGCAAACAACATTACTTTTGTGCATAGGCAAAACACACTAATGCCAGTACTTAAAGGAACAGTGTACTGTAAAATAGTTTCCCGCTTGATGTGTTTACAATAACTTGTTATACCAGTTGTAAAATTCAAAATTGATACTTTGGGTATATTTTGTACTTGAAATAGCTGTCTCTGCAATTTAAAACTACAACCTAATCAAGTTGGCTGAGCTGGCTGGGAGAACATATTTTATAAGCATATCTCTAAATTTACAAAAACAAAAAATACTCATCTTTACTCTCACTGAATTCACAGAGACCAGTATTTTGAGAAAACAATGGAAAAAATAACATTTTATTATATATCTCTCGGATATCCCCCATTAGGAGCTTGAGTTCTTCTAAACTTTCTTGTTTACACAGCTTTTCTCTAACTAGTACTTAAAGGGACATGACACCCCAATTATTCTTTTATGATTCAGATAGAGCATGGGATTTTAAACAACTTTCCAATTTACTTCTATTATCTAATGTTTTTTGTTCTATTGGTATACTTTGTTGAAAATAATACCTAGGTAGGCTCAGGAGCTGCTGATTGGTGGCTGCACATATATGCCTCATGTTATTTGCTCATACAATGCGTTCAGCTAGCCCCCAGTGGAGCATTGCCGCTTCTTCAACAAAAGATACCAAAATGATTGAAACCAGGGCTATTTTTTAATTTCTGTGGTGTTTGTGTTTAGCTGTAATTTTCGTCTTACTCATTTACTGTACCCACACATATTATATACCCTTTTTCTCGCCATTAAATGAACTTTCTAAAGATACCATTATTTTCCTCATATCTTATAATTTACTATAAAAAAGAAATATAAAATATGATGAAAAAAAATAAGAAAACACACTTTTTCTAACATTGTCACCCAAAATCTGTTACACATCTACTACCATCAAAAAACACCCATGCTAAATAGTTTTTAAATTTTGTCCTGAGTTTAGAAATACCCAATGTTTACATCTTTTTTGCTTTTTTTGCAAGTTATAGGGCAATAAGTACAAGTAGCACTTTGCTATTTCCAAACCAAATTTTTTTTTCAAAATTATCGCTAGTTACATTGTAACACTGATATCTGTCAGGAATCCCTGAATATCCCTTCACATGTATATATATATATATATTTTTTAGTAGACAACCCAAAGTATTGGAGTAACTGTAGGAGACAAGCGGCGTCGGTCCAAGCAACATCCGATTCACATCATCGATAAACCGGAAGTAGATCCGGGTAAAAGGTGAACCAAAGCATCCCTGAACAAACGGAGTACCGTAGCGAGGAGTGGTGGAATCACGCCACAAAAGCTAGACAGCAAATAGAACAGGAAGTGCAGGTACTCAAGGATAGTAAAAAAAAATCAATTTTATTGAAAAAAGTTAAAAAATACAGCAATTAAAACGCTATAGGCACAAAGGAAAGCCAGATAGGCAGGCAGACTAACAAACATAAGTGTCAGACCATTATTTTTGTTAGTCTGCCTGCCTATCTGGCTTTCCTTTGTGCCTACAGCATTTTCTTTGCTGTATTTTTTAACTTTTTTCAATAAAATTTATTTTTTTACTATCCTTGAGTACCTGCACTTCCTGTTCTATTTGCAACCCAAAGTATTGATCTAGGCCCTTTTTGGTATATTTCATGCCACCATCTCACTGCCAAATGCGATCAAATAAAAAAAATCGTTCACTTTTTCACTAACTTTTTCACAAACTTTAGGTTTCTCACTGAAATTATTTACAAACAGCTTGTGCAATTATGGCACAAATGGTTGTAAATGCTTCTCTGAGATCCCCTTTGTTTAGAAATAGCAGCCATATATGGCTTTGGCATTACTTTTTGGTAATTAGAAGGCTGCTAAATGCCGCTGCGCACCACACTTGTATTATGCCCAGTAGTTAAGGGGTTAATTAGGTAGCTTGTAGGGAGCTTGTAGGGTTAATTTTAGCTTTAGTGTAGTGTAGTGAACAACCCAAAGTATTGATATAGGCCCATTTTGGTATATTTCATGCCAACATTTCAAAATAATGATGAAGCCCTGAATGCAAAGGATTATGGGTGAAACATGTGTCGGCTTGTCTCTTTGAAGCTGAAGTTTGTTCATATGCAACTCCTGGGAGTTTAAAATTTACGGCCACAACAGTGTGGGATCAAGAAGAAAAAGTCATGTGTTGGCTTTAAAAAAGTGTCTGTAACGGAGAATACAAATAATCTTACTAACAGCAAAAAGCCGTGGGATGTCTATGAGTAAATAACCAGAACGGACTAACTAAGTTTAGTGAAGGGAGAGTGGCTACAAGAAAGGTATTATACCTCTTGCTCTATGACGTTAAAGGATTGAGAACCTTCGACTGAGCCAGTATGCAAATGGTAAATCTCCCTGTCACAGTATTGCTTGTTATGTTTCTGTCTTTCTGGTAACTTTTACATCCGGCTAATAACTAACAGCTGTCTGTCTGACATTAGTACATATTGAGACACTGCTTGAGCTGAAAGTTTATGACAGTGAATGCTCTTTTCCAATATCAAGAACTGATGGAAAATAAATGTATATATACATAAAAGGGGACTGCTTTTTAACCCTTGCTAATCTGGACACTCTGAAATAAGCATGCTTTGTTACTAACAATGCACCAGCGCTGGTTACTATTTGTTTCAAACATGGACCTTTTTGTTTGCTTAGTTTCTTTGTGTGCACACAAGATTTATGAGTAAGATTTGTGATGAATTGCAAATTTGGAATGTGTATATATATATATTTATGCACCCAAGAGATAATTGCTTATGACTGCTTCTGCTGTATGAATGGGTATTAACCATTGCTACATCTGTAGTATTCTTGTGTTTTTTCTCTGTTCTTTGGTTTTAAAGAACTAACCGCTAGATTTAGAGTTCTGCGGTAGCCGTCAAAAGCAGCGTCAAGGGGTCCTAACGCTGCTTTTGGCCGCCCGCTGGTATTTAGAGTCGGCCAGGAAAGGGTCTAACGCTCACTTTCAAGCCGCAACTTTTCCATACCGCAGATCCCCTTACGCCAATTGCGTATCCTATCTTTTCAATGGGATCTTCCTAACGCCGGTTTTTAGAGTCTTGGCTGAAGTGAGCAGTAGACCCTCTACCGACAAGACTCCAGCCGCAGAAAAAAGTCAGTAGTTAAGAGCTTTCTGGGCTAACGCCGGTTTATAAATCTCTTAACTACTGTGCTCTAAAGTACACTAACACTCATAAACTACCTATGTACCCCTAAACCGAGGCCCCCCCACATCGCCGCCACTATAATAAATATTTTTAACCCCTAATCTGCCGACCGCACACCGCCGCCACCTACATTATCCCTATGAACCCCTAATCTGCTGCCCCTAACATCGCCGACACCTACATAATATTTATTAACCCCTAATCTGCCCCCCCCAACGTCGCCGCTACCTACCTACACTTATTAACCCCTAATCTGCTGACCGGACCTCGCCGCTACTCTAATAAATGTATTAACCCCTAAAGCTAAGTCTAACCCTAACCCTAACACCCCCCTAAATTAAATATAATTTTAATCTAACGAAATAAATTAAATATTATTAACTAAAGTATTCCTATTTAAAGCTAAATACTTACCTGTAAAATAAACCCTAATATAGCTACAATATAACGAATAATTATATTGTAGCTATTTTACGGTTTATTTTTATTTTACAGGCAACTTTGTATTTATTTTAACTAGGTACAATAGCTATTAAATAGTTATTAACTATTTAATAGCTACCTAGTTAAAATAATTACCAAATTACCTGTAAAATTAATCCTAACCTAAGTTACAATTAAACCTAACACTACACTATCAATAAATTAATTAAATAAATTACCTACAATTACATACAATTAAATAAACTAAACTAAATTACAAAAAAAACACTAAATTACAAAAAAAAAAAAATTACAAGAATTTTTTTTTTCAAAACTTTATTTTTATTGAGGTTTAGTAACATGTACAACATTGAGTATTAACACATAAAGATGTAAGTTCAGAATATAGCATAAATTCCAGCTGACATTTTCAAGATGTGCAGAGTAAAAAACATTTGAGAATCGCTTTACATGTCAAGTATATATGTGGTATGCCACCCAAGAGAAAAAATTAAAAAAAAATATAAAGGAAGTCTGCAAAGGTGACCATAAAGATGAAGTGAGCTATGTTGCGGTGATCCTAGTCGGTGAGTTACAAGGGTAAAGGGCTAGAGAAAAGTCACCTATGAGTCTGGATTATTTATCAAAATCAATGAATATGTATGGATTTGATATGTGAGGAGTGACAATGGTCTGTTATTGAAGTATAAGATAAAAAAGAGGTTAGCGTACTATGCGATATTAATGAGTCAGTGGAAATGAGTGTTAATTGTTCCAGGAACCTCAGTTTTCAGTATATTAGGTCAAGGGTAGGGACAATCAGCAGTCAAGAGCTGCTATAGTTTGAGGGAGGGATTTTTAGTGTAAAAAGAGAGTATCTTATCTCAGCAGGGAGGTCTATTTCTGGTGGGAAAGTTTTGCTAATTGTTGTAACAATTTAGAAACTCAAATAAGGTCTGCTAAAAATTGGGTATACAGATTACAAGAATTTTAAGATAATTACACCTACTCTAAGCCCCCTAATAAAATAACAAAGCCCCCCAAAATAATAAAGGTCCCTACCCTATTCTAAATTAAAAAGTAACCAGCTCTTTTACCTTAAAAGGGCTTTTTGCGGGGCATGCCCCAAAGTAATCAGCTCTTTTGCCTGTAAAAAAAACCACAATACCACACCCCAATATTAAAACCCACCACCCACATACCCCTACTCTAACCCAAACCCCCCTTAAATAAACCTAACACTACCCCCCTGAAGATCTCCCTATCTTGAGTCGTCTTCACCCAGCCGGGCACCGATGGACCAAAAGAGGACATCTGGACCGGCAGACATCTTCATCCAAGTGGCATCTTCTATCTTCATCCATCCGGAGCGGAGTGGAGCCATCTTCTTCCAGCCGACGCGGATCCATCCTCTTCAACCGACGCCTACTCACCGAATGAAGGTTCCTTTAAGGGACGTCATCCAAGATGGCGTCCCTCGAATTCCGATTGGCTGATAGGATTCTATCAGCCAATCGGAATTAAGGTAGGAAAAATCTGATTGGCTGATTGAATCAGCCAATCAGATTCAAGTTCAATCGGATTGGCTGATCCAATCAGCCAATCAGATTGAGCTCGCATTCTATTGGCTGATCGGAACAGCCAATAGAATGCAAGCTCAATCTGATTGGCTGATTGGATCAGCCAATCCGATTGAACTTGAATCTGATTGGCTGATTCAATCAGCCAATCAGATTTTTCTTACCTTAATTCCGATTGGCTGATAGAATCCTATCAGCCAATCGGAATTTGAGGGACGCCATCTTGGATGACGTCCCTTAAAGAAACCTTCATTCGGCGAGTAGGCGTCGGTGAAGAAGGATGGATCCGCGTCGGCTGGAAGAAGATGGCTCCGCTCCGCTCCGGATGGATGAAGATAGAAGATGCCGCTTGGATGAAGATGTCTGCCGGTCCAGATGTCCTCTTCTGCCCGGATAGGATGAAGACTTCTGCCACTCCGGATGTCCTCTTTTGGTCCATCGGTGCCCGGCTGGGTGAAGACGACTCAAGGTAGGGAGATCTTCAGGGGGGTAGTGTTCGGTTTATTTAAGGGGGGTTTGGGTTAGAGTAGGGGTATGTGGGTGGTGGGTTGTAATGTTGGGGGGTGATATTGTGTTTTTTTTTGCAGGCAAAAGAGCTGATTACTTTGGGGCATGCCCCGCAAAAAGCCCTTTTAAGGGCTGGTAAAAGAGCTGGTTACTTTTTAATTTAGAATAGGGTAGGGACCTTTATTATTTTGGGGGGCTTTGTTATTTTATTAGGGGGCTTAGAGTAGGTGTAATTAGCTTAAAATTCTTGTAATCTTTTTTTTTTTGTAATTTAGTGTTTGTTTGTTTTTGTAATTTAGTTTAGTTTATTTAATTGTAGGTAATTGTAGGTAATTTATTTAATTAATTTATTGATAGTGTAGTGTTAGGTTTAATTGTAACTTAGGTTAGGATTTATTTTACAGGTAATTTAGTAATTATTTTAACTAGGTAGCTATTGAATAGTTAATAACTATTTAATAGCTATTGAACCTAGTTAAAATAAATACAAAGTTGCCTGTAAAATAAAAATAAACCCTAAAATAGCTACAATATAATTATTCGTCATATTGTAGCTTTATTAGGGTTTATTTTACAGGTAAGTATTTAGCTTTAAATAGGAATACTTTAGTTAATAATATTTAATTTATTTCGTTAGATTAAAATTATATTTAACTTAGGGGGGTGTTAGGGTTAGGGTTAGACTTAGCTTTAGGGGTTAATACATTTATTAGAGTAGCGGCGAGGTCTGGTCGGCAGATTAAGGGTTAATAAGTGTAGTTAGGTAGCGGCGACATTGGGGGGGGCAGATTAGGGGTTAATAAATATTATGTAGGTGTCGGCGATGTTAGGGGCAGCAGATTAGGGGTACATAGGTATAATGTAGGTTGCGGCGGTGTCCAGAGTGGCAGATTAGGGGTTAATAATAATATGCAGGGGTCAGCGATAGCGGGGGCGGAAGATTAGGGGTTAATAAGTGTAAGGTTAGGGGTGTTTAGACTCGGGGTTCATGTTAGGGTGTTAGGTGCAGACTTAGAGAGTGTTTCCCCATAGGAAACAATGGGGCTGCGTTAGGAGCTGAACGCTGCTTTTTTGCAGGTGTTAGGTTTTTTTTCAGCCCAAACTGCCCCATTGTTTCCTATGGGGGAATCGTGCACAAGCACGTTTTTCCAGCTTGCCGCTACCGTAAGCAACGCTGGTATTGAGGGTTGAAGTGGCGGTAAATTCGGCTCAACGCTCCCTTTTTGGAGCCTAACGCAGCCATTCAGAGAACTCTCAATACCAGCGTTGTTTAGAAGCAGCGCTAGAAAAAAAAGACGCGTAGCTAACGCACCTCTTCGGCCGCAAAACTCTAAATCTAGGTGTAAATGAATAAATAGGTGTTTTTGTAACATTTAAAAGAGTGCTGTATTCCCTGTCTTTAATGAATTTCTCAAGATTGGAGATTCTATTTCTTTCTTTCTTTAAGTATATTCGTAATGTTTATGGGTCTGCACCAATAAGAAGTTATTTTGCTTCTATATAAACGTACACCTAACTGTTTTGAACAGATATATCCTAATATATAAATCTGCATCACTGTTATACCCTGAAAGCGCCTGGAAGCGATCACCATCACTTCCAGTGCTTAAAACCCCAGCGGACGTGTCAGGCACGTCCTTGGTCTTTAAGGGTATTTCTTTGTAGGACGTGCCTGACACGTCCTCGGTCGCTATAGGGTTAAAATTATATTCTCTATCTGAATCTTGAAAGATAAAAATGGTGTTTCATTTAAATCTACAGAAAGAATAAATTAAAATAATTTAATACATCCCACCAGGTAAAATTTTTCATTGCGAACACATTAAGGGCTAGATAACAAGTGGAGCACAATATATTTCTTTCATTTGAGCTCCACATAGCAATACCAGCGCACGCAAATGTGCACTGGTATTACAAAGTTGGGTGCAATGCGAATGTGAGCTCACATTCGCATTGCACGAAGGCTTTGCACTCACGAGACCGTGCTTCCGTAGGCTCCAATGGGAACCTTGTTCTCATGCCGTCAGACACGGCATAAGAATCTAGTGCAGCAAAGAGGGTAAGTCACACAGTGATGGGCAGCAAATATAACTATACATGTATATATACATTTATGTACAGTATTTATATGTTTATATTCACATATAAACACATAAATATATATGTATATCAGCATATACATATATATTTACAGGGAACACACAGTTCCCATAGACCGCAATGTAAAGGCACTTTTTCAGTGCTGTTTTTTGTCTTGCACCCCACAGCCGCCAACTTCAACCCACATGCACTTTTTTTTTTTAAATAAAAATGCTAGATTTTTTTTTTAAACAATAACTACACTACACTGTAAATCTGGGCCATTACACTTGTAATGGCTGGTTATTTATCCCAAGCCCATAAATGCGGAAATTTTCCCGTTTACGAGAGCACAATAAAATAGCGCTCCACTTGTAATCTAGCCCTAAATGGGAGACAAAAATTACAGTACATTATCCCTTTAAGAAAAAAAATGCAACATTATTGTTTAATCCTTTTGTGCTGGGGCATTATGGATAAACAGTGCTTGTGTGTATGAGGTGTACTTTATATGCATTATACTATAAAATATGTAATAGTTAATTATACATTTGTTTTTGTTTGTTTCTGGTAAAAAAACAAGATAATCAGTATAGGTTATTAATATCAGGGGTCAAGTCCTACAAAAAAAGTGTGGGAACTCACTAGAAATGTGCGATTCATTTCGGATCGATTCGGAAATTCGGCCGAATTCGGTAAATTCGGGATTCGGATCGATTCTAATTTCCGAATTAAAATAGTGCCGAATCTACCGAATAAATCTGAATTAGTTCGGATTTATTCGGTAGATTCGGGTGGCCATGGATTACACTAGTATTGTACAGTATATTAGGTTATATCACTCTGCTATGGGTTACACCTAATATACAGTACATAATACTAGTCTAATACACAGCACATCCCACCTAATACTTACCGAAATTCCGAATTTCCGAACCGAAACAAACCGAATCGAACCAAATTTATTCGAATCCGAATAAATCCGAAACGAATCCGAACCGAATTGAACCAAATTTTTCCGAATTTAAATCGATCCGATCCGAAATTCGAAAAAATCCGAATCGATCCGAACCGAACCGAATTTTTTCGACATGCACATGTCTAGAACTCACCAAGACTTCCACCCCCTCTCACAATTAATATTATTTTATATATATATATATATATATATATATATATATATATATATATATATATATATACACACTTACACACACTGTATTTATATGTATATAATCTATACACTTTGGTTAATTAAAGCAAATTAAATCCAATGAACGGTTGAATGGTTGCCTTTGGGCCTGAGGATCCTCCTCTGTCAGAGTCTCACCCACTTAAAGGGATATTCCAGCCAAAATTGGAAACCACATGGGTGCATTTTGGTATTGAACAGAAGCAATTTTGTAATATACATGCATTAGCAAAAATGCTTCTAATAAATGCTGTAGCTGTTTCAAAAGTGTATTTAAGTATGCACCGTGAAGCAGGATTTTAAACACAGCACTTGCTCAGAGAGCCTAAGGTGCTTGTACCATCTGGTAATGACTCAATTTGTTAATTGCTGACATGATACACACCCCACTGATGATCTGAGCAGCTGCATTATTTAAAATGTGGGTGAAGTGACAATATCTAGCTATGCTTCACGTGCACGTGCAGAGAAAAATGCAAATATGTTCCAATTCAAAGATGTAATAAATAAGGTGCAATAGTCCTATTTCTGCTGAGGGGAGCAAAATAACCCCAGAGCAAGCCACGCCGAAATGTAAGCACCATGTGTTACACACATTGCGGGGTGATCTCACTGCAGGACCGCTGAAAAGGGTTGGAATTTAGTGTATTGTAAGAAGTGTTACTGCCCATTACTAGAGGATCTCACTAGAGGGCTAACCAGACTGTGTTCTAGCTCCTTCCACCAGCAGCAGCAGTGTTTACTGAAGTATTACTGTTCTCTGTCCAGAGGGAACTTAGTTCCTTCCCGCCCCACTTGACCCCCATCTTGTACTCTAGAGCAGCAGCGGAAAAAAATTGTTTGTCCAAATTATTTGGAACGAATTTATGGAAATTTTAGTTTTCCAGTTATTCGTCTGCTGCACTATTTGGTATTTGTTTTGTCAGCAGAAGAGATAATATAAGGGAAAACTAGGTACCCTTTACTTTAGGAGTCACCTTTAGAATTGCCTATTAATGTCAAGGGTATGAGACTACTCTTTTCAGTCTGAGGCTTCATAACCCTCAGTGTTTTATGGGGGAATAAAGGTGATCAACTAAAATTTTAATGGGGTATCACCCCTCATACCCCATATAATTAAATCCAACAGGAAAATAGAGACTCTTTAATAGGTTTCTAGTGGTTCAAAAGGTCACAGTTTTTGAGATCAACTCTTACTTGAAAGCAGGAATTCTCAGTTGTCCCTTTATCACAAAAAAGGGGAAAGATATTGGTCACTACCCTTCATGGAAAACTTAAATGTAAGTGCTGCTGCAGGATTTTGCAATTGGCATGGTGATCACACTACGGGGCCGATTTTTCAAAGGTAGAATGGCCCCTGATGCCCCTGTTTCCGCGTGAGCCTTCAGGCTCGCTGGAAACAGCAGTTACGAAGCAGCTGTCTTAAGACCGCTGCTCCTTAACTGGTCCACTGCCTCTGAGGCTGCGAACATCAATCCGCCAGATCCTATATGATAGGGTTGATTGACACCCCCTGCTAGCGACCGATTGGTCGCAAATCTGCAGGGGGCGGCATTGCCCAAGCAGTTCACCAGAACTGCTTGTGCAATAATAAATGCCAACAGCGTATGCTGTCGGCATTCACTGATGTCTGTTGGACATGATACGCTACAGCGTATCATGTTGGACAGACATTGATAAATCGGCCCCTACATCTCTTTCAAACAAGGGTCCTCATGTCCCTGGAGATGGTCTGAGCTGAGATATGAGCTTTGAATGCCCCTCTACCTGTAGCTTCAGTAACAAGGACATTTTACTGTTGCAATGGCTTTGTTGTTTCTTGTGATATCATTTTACATATTACTGGTGAAGTTGCATTGAGTACCCCCTGCAGCTTGCTATGGGGAAGGAGAATGCAGTCCCTTTTCTAACAGCAGTGAAGGGTGCTACGCAGGATCTTCCTTCAAATGACATCACATGGTTGTTGCTCAGTACAGATAATGATCACACGCCAAGCTCTACATTTAAGAAGTTCAAGGATGTGGTGACTATTTTAGTGCCATCTGACTTTGATGGCTTACAACAAAAATAACTCAGGAACATTTTGACTATAATACCTGTAAGCCTCTAAAGCGATGCCCTTGCTGCTGCTGTTAAATCTACCAAGAGAAATGTCATTAAAAAATAACTATAATAAAGAACTATTGAAAAGGATATCATTTTATTTAAATTTTGACAAGAAGCATATTTCAGTATACTGTATAAAGCAATGATGCTTTTAGTTAAAGCTATTACTGATTTAATAAAAGCTTATACTGCACAAGCAACCTGTGCAGTATACAGCCATAGGTCTCATGCGCCCACTTTATCAAATTGTGTCTGCTCTTTGTCCTGGTGGGGCTGGATTGAGTATCACATCAATGCTAACACAATATGACACCAGCACAGTGAGCAGCCGCAAAATAATGATATATCTTACTAGGGTTGCCAGGTTTCTTCTGTAAAAATACTGTACAAACTGTTGGTAACTGGTCACAATGGTAGGCAGTGTCTCACAATACTCCTGCAAAAGCCCAAACTCTTGATCATACCATGTATATTTTTTATACCCGAGCAGTCATTGTACCCTTTGGTTGCCATTTTCATTAAAAGCAATCATTTTACCTCTTTGATTGCTAGTAATACATGTAAACACAAGTGATTGATCACCTTGACCCCCCCCCTCACTTTTTATGCTCCATATTTGTAATGTATTAAGGCATAGGAGGCATTTTATATTTAGCTAACACTCAGAGACATAAAAGTAAAATAAGTGTCTAGTATTTTTGTGAAGAATTTAATGGTCAACTTGCTAAAATACTGGACTGTCTGGTTGAATAAGTGATTACATGTTCTATCATTCTGCAAGATAGATTAACATTAATAAACAACCAAACTCTCAACCCAACCTTCCCTTTAATAACTTAAATAAACACATAAACACATGAATTGGAGAAATGTTATTAAACAAAATAGCATTTAAAGGCTGAATTTCAATAAATGGTGGCAGCATAAGTGTTCTATATTAAACTCTATTAGATGGTCAACAGCACACAGAATCAAGAGGAGCCCAGCTACGACGCCCCCAAATAACAAACATGTTATATTTGAGATTTTTGGCCTCCCACTCCATCAGGATGAGCACCTACATTCCTGCATATGGAGACGTCTACCCTCCTTCACACTCAGCCGTCACTCCTCCCACCCTGTCCATACCTGGGCAATGACCGACCGCTAATTAAGGTGCAAACAGCAACACTCCACCTTAGGACAACTTGATGAACAGCATGTTGAACCCAAAGGGAGCATAACCAAGATCTCGGACTCACAAAAACTTGGAGGATTAATCCTGTTCACGCCAGTGGGAGGGAAAATTATTCCATCCATAGAAATCAGAAAGAGGTCTTGACCCTAAACTGCACCCCTTATATAAAGTAAGCCAGCTCCCTCCCCACAACTATGTTGCTACACACACTCCTATTTCAGAATCTCAAACAATAAACCTTAAAGGGATAGTAAACCCAGATTTTTTCTTTCATGATCCAGATAGAGCATGCTGTTTTAAGCAACTTTCTAATTTACTCCTATTAAAAAAAAAATATTTGTTCACTTGGTATCTTTATTTGAAAAAGTAGGTATATAAGCTAAGGAGCCGGCCAATTTTAGGTTCAGCACCCTGGCTAGCGCTTGCTGATTGCTGGCTACATTTAGTCACCACTAAGCAAGTGCAATCAAAGTGCTGAACCAAAAATGTGCCGGCTCTTAAGCTTACATTCCTACTTTTTCAAATAAAGATACAAAGAGAACAAAGAAAAATTGATAATAGGAGTAAATTAGAAAGTTGCTTGAAATTGCCTGCTCTATCTGAATCATGAAAGTTTAATCTTGACTTTAATGTCCCTTTAAACATGCTCAATGTTAAGTCACCTTACACTACATTTTTTATTTACAGTGAATATCGCAAAAATGCTTCTAATCAAAGCTGAAATGCATTTTAACTGCTACTAGATTGTTCATCATCCTCAAAACACTTTATAATTCATAGGAAAGAGCAGTAATTTAACCTGTTAAAATATTAAAGTTGATTAAATTGATATTGAAACTTGCAAGAAATCAACGTTTCATCTGCTACGTAAGTATTGGCAAGAATGATTTCCAAAGATTAATTGGAGGGCAGAGACGAGCCTTTCACACAACAACAAAATTGTAATACCTTTTAGAATGCAAAATTTGTATGTGCAACAAAAAATAGTTTGTTTTTTATTTTGCTTGTGCAACATGAACATGCGTTTCAATAAAATGAGTTAATGGCCCCTATTTATCAAAGTCTGGCGGACCTGATCCGACAGTGCGGATCAGGTCCGCCAGACCTCGCTGAATACAGAGAGCAATACGCTCTCCGTATTCAGCATTGCAGCTGCTGGTGCAATGCCGCCCCCTGCAGAATCGCGGCCAATCGGCCGCCAGCAGGGGGGTGTCAATCAACCCGATCGTACTCGATCAGGTAGAATTGCGGCGATGTCTGTCTGCCTGCTCAGAGCTTTAGACTGCTGCTTCATAACTGGTGTTTCTGGCGAGCCTGCAGGCTCGCCAGAAACACGGGGCCTCAAACTCTATCCAGAGCTTGATAGATAGGCCCCAATATGTATGTATCTCTTTAAATATAACGCAAATTGTAAAGCAATTGATCAATGCTTAAATTCTCTTTGCATTTAACAGAGACATATTTGTCTTTCTTAAATCTCAAGTCCAGTGGGTGTTAAAACATTTATGTAGAAAATTAAATATGTATGATTAATTATACAGCTAAGACTCTGTATCAAATATGTATAGAAGCATAAAATACATTACTCCTTGCCACGTTAATCTTATAATCTAATGACATGATGTGAAATTTATTTTAGATGTGAATTTTTAATTCGGAGTTACAGCTGTAGAGAGATTGACATTGAGGAATAAGGAAGAGGTAAGTGAAAACGGGTAAGTGGGTGTGAAAGTCAAAGATAAATGGGTAGAAATAATTAGGTAGGTGATTGACAGAGTGAAACAGTTAATGGTGAGCCAGTAAGTGATAAAGAGGATGATCCAAACTCTCTCTGGCATGGAGAGAAATCATACAAAATATTTGGGGACCTTTTTTGGGCTTTATATTGCAAAGTATGTGTCTCTCTTAAACATCCTGATAAACAGCTCTGAAGCTAAAATTTGCCGTTATAAAATTCTTTGAAGGAATTTGCAGTACTAATGAGATGTCAGATAATCTTGTGAGAGCAAAAGGTTTTAGGTCATTGGGCCCCTAGTAAGAAATTGTTTGTTGGGTCAGTTGAGGAAATTTATTGGTGACTGCAAGTGAATGTGGCAAAAAATCCATTCAATGAATAAGTGAATGACAAAACAGAGAGATAGAGGCCTATTTATCAAAGGTCTTGCGGACCTGATCCGACAGTGCGGATCAGGTCCGCAAGACCTCGCCGAATGCAGAGAGCAATATGCTCTTCGTATTCAGCATTGCACCAGCAGTTCACAAGTGCAACGCCGCCCCCTGCAGGCCGCCAGCAGGGAGGTGTCAATCAACCCGATCGTACTCGAGCAGGTGGACAGGGTTATGGAGCAGCGATCTTTAGACCGCTGCTTCATAACTGCTGTTTCTGGAGAGTCTGAAGACTCGCCAGAAACACGGCCCCACAAGCTCCATTCGGAGCTTGATAAATGGGCCTCATAGTATTCAAAAGACACTATAGAGTAAAGAAATTATATCATAGAGGTAAAGTGGAGTAATAAAGAAGGTTTTTGCAACGTTGGGTTTGGCTGAATTTCATGTTGTTTTTTTAAAGGGGGTTTTTGGCAGAATATTTGTTTCATATTTATTATTGTTATTTTAGAACAGCAAATATATACAAGTTATTTAAAAAAAAATCTTACATGATAGAATTCAAACAATTAAAATAACAAATTTTTCAATGCTAACAGAACATGTAACTCACTAATGAGTCAATGATTAGCTCACAGAAGCACAGACGTCACACAACTGCATGTTCCAATTGCTCTAGTAAAAGTAATTGAAAATATCTGAGCTTCTCCTTTTCTCCCACCTCCCTATTTAAGGTTGGACAAGCCAATATGGCATTCAGTGCCTGACTGGCTGGCCCTAAAATCATTCATTAGTAATATTATGGACAAGGGGACGATGGATACATGAATGTTTAGACCCCTTGTACATTATTGCAAACAAAGGAGATGATTAGCCAAATTATATAGCTCCCCACCCCCTTTCCTACTTTTTCATGCACCATTTTAGGTGCCAAATGTCACAAATAAATTAAGAAATCAATTTTGGTGAAGCAAGTGTTCATTCTCCATCCGTTTCGTCTAGTATTATAATTTGGCTGCTCGTGTAATGGACCGATTACTCAACTGGCATAAATAGTGCTTTTTTTTGTTATAACACCTAGCTTTTGTGTGCAATATTTTTTTTAAATAAGTGTTATTAGATGTTGTCATTATGTGTGTATTTACTTTGTAATGTATTTTTTATGTGTTTTGTGACATTTTTTTGTTTCGCTCTGAGGACGCGGTAATCATTCTAGCATAAATCGTGATTACGCTCAAGTAATAGCATTTACTTTCAACTAGAAAACCCGATGCGAGCAAACACCCGCGATAAACCCCTTATCGTCCGCGAGTATCTGTTAATGCTCCACTCGTAATCTGGCCCTTTATGGGGCATAACTTTTTCAGTTTAATTAATTCTTACGGTAGCCTTATGCAAATCAGGGGCATTGTTGAATTACCTTCCAGTATTTATCATTACCACCTACATTGGAAGTCAATTCTATGAATCAACCACCCCTTCTAAAAAGATCAGATTCTACAAATTGCTCCTCAACCCACTAATACAAATGACAATGTGGTTAGCACTTTTTTTTTTTTTACAGAGGATATAGTTTTATTCCTATTATCTTAAATGTGAATACTTGAGCTATAGTGATGTGGTTAAATACAATAAAATATGACTGTTGAAGCTACAGAGCTATTTTAGTGATTTTTAGTCACTGTTTGAAAATGAGAAAAACTAGACGCAATCCATTCCCTGAAGGTGCAGAGGAGGGCAGCTATGAGCAGTTACTATGCAGACCAGAGACGTGCGCACTGAGCAGGACTCCCCTCAATGCACTGCTGCAATAGGGAGTTTCAGCAAAATGACTGCAGCTTCTGCTATGACTCATCCTTTCTCCCAGAGGACACAGCTGAGTAAGTCAGCCTTTTTCACTGCATTGGCAGACACGTGGCAGCTTTCTGCGGGAAGCATGAAATACATCTCTGCTTTTTAACTTTTAAGAGGTTCAATTAAAACTAAAATACCCAAGCAGTTTCAAGAGTCTTACATTTTCCAGAAATAAAAATAAATAAATAAATAATAATCACAGAGATATATACCTGGACAGTACAATGTATACTAATTATTTTTTTGTTTTGCTGTTTTAAATGGAAGTTAAACATTTCTCTTGATTTTGTGTAACATGTATTCATTGTCCCTCTCTCCCTGAGAGAGGCCAAGCCAGCTATATGATTTGCAGGATACAGAACTTGCTTTTTGGTTTCTCTAGGGAGTGTGGTACAAAATACAATTTTTATACAAAAGCAAGGGAAGTGTATTGACCTGTTAAATCAGTATTGTTATTTCAGAGGTGAAATTCAAGCAGAAATTGTTTTATTCCACTTGATAATGTGTATTGTTTAATTAAAGGCAATACAGTTTTTTTTATCATATAAAGTTGCTACCTGGCAGCAGATTTTCAGAAAAAAGAACAGCCAGTGGTGCTTTATTAACAGTTATAGCTGCAGATTATCAGGACAGGCTAACACAGTGCTTAATTTAATGTAGTGTGACTTGTATACTATGCTTGTCACAACTGATGGTCTTACACAGTGATGGGGTTTTATTTCAAGTAAGGTGACCTTCTGTCACCAAATTAACAGTACAGACTTAGACAAAACTTGTTTCTTTCTCAAATAGTACTATTTTTGGGAGTGCAGCAGTGATTAAACAACCTCATTGAAAGTTCTCAGTTGTTCATGGGTTTTACTGCATTGCGTCAGTAAGAATATCCAGGGCTGGTCTGCTCAAAAAATACATCTAGCATTCAAACCACCACCGTCATATGTTAACTCTTTGTGTTCCAAAAGGTTGTACACAGCAAGGCAGTGTTTAAACAACTACCCAATTGTGCCTTGGTCTAGAGACAAATGAAACTCAGCAGCACAACTTATTAAGCATTCATTATTAAACTGCTTTCAAGGTGATGTGTAATCATTATGCATTTTATCCTTTGACTTGTATACCCTGTGCAGTAACTATACTTTAAAGTGACATTCTAGTAAAAACAAAATGTGTGCTCTAATTCATTATAGCATGTGATTTTTGAAGACTACTAGAGCTTATGTATTTAACCCCTGCACATGGATTAAAAACATAGGTTAAGTCTCACTCAGGAGTAAGTGTTGCATAAATCAGGTGGTGATTGACAGATATGTGTTACTGCCTAATAATAATGTAATCAATACAGTTTATGTGCAATTATTTTGTCACATTCAAGTACATGCACCTTACTCAGAAGGCTTGGAAAGTAAATCATATCAGCTAGTCAAAGGCCTGGACAGTGGACGAATCTGCCCCTGTTCTATCGAAAACTCCAAGTTTACATCACTTCCGGTGACTCCATACATCTGATTGGTTGTGCATCTTGTCCCTCACGGAGATACGGTCCAATCAGATGGGCACTGTAATCGCCTATCTTCACTATCTATTTTGCCTCCGTCTGGGGGTTCAAGGGGGCTTAGCCCCCTTGTAAACTTAATTCCCCATGGTTCACTTGGGGTGGATGCCAGAGGATTGGCAGTGCGCCCCCAGACAGAGGCAAAAACAAATAACGAAAATGGAAGAGTCACCGGAAATTACGTAATCTTGGCGTTTTCGAGGTCTTGGGGTTTTCAATAGAACACCCCTCCTCCCACATTAACTTTTTCATAACAAAGTAGGAGCTACATGATTTTTTTCTTTTAAGTTGATGTTTGAAAGCAGATAGGTAACAAGTTTGTAAATTATATATTAAAAAGTATGCTTGTTAAACCAATGGTAGCAACCCTTTCTGAGAATCTGTGCCCAAATTGGCAACAGTCTAAATCATAATCTTAAAGGGACAGTCTACTTGAAATTTTTTATTGTTTAACCCTTTCACTATCAGGACTTCCAGACAAAAACTTGCCAAAAATACCAGAGCATTTTTAGCATTTTTGCAATCACTCCATTTAAACAGAAATAGAGCCTTGTTTTTTTTTATTTACTTATCAAATCTATATATATATTTTAAGTAGACAACCCAAGGTATTGATCTAGGCCCATTTTGGTATATTTCATGCCACCATTTCACTGCCAAACGACATCATTTAAAAAAATGTGGTACTTTTTTCACATACTTTGGGTTTCTCACAGAAATTATTAACATACTGCTTGTGCAATCATGGCACAAATGTTTGTAAAAGTTTTGCTGGGATCCTCTTTGTTCGGAAATAGCAGACATATATGGCTTTGCCATTGGTTTTTAGTAATTAGAAGGCCGCTAATTGCAGCTGCGCACCACACTTCTATTATTCCCGGCAGTGAAGGGGTTAATTAGGTAGCTTAAAAGGTTAATTTTAGCTTTAGTGTAGAGATTACACTGCCACCTGACACTTCCCCTGATCCCTACTTGATCCCTCACAAACAGCTCTCTGCTTTTTTTTATATAATATATATATATATATATATATATATATTAGATTTTCTGCAGTATAGGATCCCCCTTACCCCCACCTTCCTGATCCCCCCAAACAGCTCTATAAACCTCACCTGCCCTAACTACTGCCGCCATCTTAGGTACTGGCAGCTGTCTGCCAGTACCTGAAAACCGTTTTTGTCCCCCTACCTCCCCCCTCCCGCTATCTTTAGTTTAGAGTCCCCCCACACCCCCTTGTCCCTTTTATTTTTCTCTGTAGCGTAGGGCCCCTTCTACTCTCTCCCTCCCGCCTCCCCTGCTGGGCCGCCCACCTGCCTCCCGCCCACACCTCCTGCCCGCTCCAGGCAGCAGAAGATCATTACAGACAGTGACACACACAGTGTCACCGTCTGTAACGATCAGGCATCTGCCTTTATATGGAGGCGGAGCACCGATCGCTCTCCGGTTCCATATGCGGGAGATGCCTGAAGCTTCAGGAGCTCCAGATATCAGCTGTAACTTAACAGCCGAGAGTGCTGGAGCATCCGGAAGCGACAATGTATATATACTTTGTGCGGTACGATAGCCACAGCGTATATATATATATGTTGTTTTGGGTGAAGGGGTTAAAAAGATAGATAATCCCTTTATTACCGCTATTCCCCAGTTTTGCATAACTGACATTGTTATATTAACACACATTTTACATCTGTGATTGCCTTGTATCTAAAATTCTGCAGACTATACTTTTTATTTCAGTTCTTTTGACAGACTTGCATTTTAGCCTATTGGTGCAATTTGATAATTAAAGTAAATTGGAAAGTTGTTTAAAATTGCATGCCCTTTCTGAATCATAAAAGTTTAATTTTGACTAGACTGTCTTTTTAACATTTAAAGCAACATTTAAATTAAGAATTATTTTGAAATCTATACTACATATCTCCAAGCATAATGGCTGACGTAACACATGCATTCAAAAGCAAATAGTTTTTTAAAAGTAAAATTGCAACTACTGAAACAAAGTAATATGGTGGTAGCGCACAGGAGAAGTGCTAGCAAATTTGTTAAATGCCAGCTTCTGTTCTAGACTTTGCAATTTAAGCTTAATATTAAAAGAACATTATAAACATCTTGTTCTGTGTAAAAAGTCCCATGCTCACTAAGGAAGTTTAAAAACAAATTATGTAACCTGCAAATGCTGCATATCAAATAGCTGCTTTAAGCAATTTGCAGCATTTTGAAAACCCAGGTTACCAATTTTTCTTTCTGGCTTTTTAAGAAACGTAACGCAAAGCATCATTTTTACACTTAAATATAAGGGGCGCGATCCGATATACAGCGTAGTTTTCGGTGCAAGCGAGGGAACCCGCTCCGCCCGTAATTTCACCTCGCATATTGGGGTATTACATATACCCCGCCGGCAGTTCCTAAAGTGCCGTAAGTCGGATAAACTAGCGATGTCCAGAAATGAGCGTAACTACAAATTTCTGGAGTCGCTAGTAACTTACGGCACTTTAGAAACTGCCAACACCTAAGAAAACTAACTAAAATTTGAAATATCCCATAACTGTCTAACACGCCTCCCAAAAATAAGCCCGACACGTATACCCCTATATCAGTAATCCCCTTCTCACTCCTAATAATAAATTTATTAACCCCTAAACCGCCATAGCCCACAACGCAATACACCTATTAAAGTATTAACCCCTAAACCGCCATAGCCCACATATCCTATTAAATCTATTAACCCCTAATCTGCCGCCGCCAACGTCGCCGCCACTATAGTAAAGTGATTAACCCCTAAACCTAACCCTAACACCCCCTTAACTTAATTATTATTTAAATAAATCTAAATAATATTACTATTATTAACTAAAGTATTCCTATTTAAAACTAAATACTTACCTATAAAATAAACCCTAAGATAGCAACAATTTAATTAATAATTACATTGTAGCTATTTTAGGATTTATTTTTATTTTACAGGCAACTTTGTATTTATTTTAACTAGGTACAATAGCTATTAAATAGTTAATAACTATTTAATAGCTACCTAGTTAAAATAATTACAAAATTACCTGTAAAATAAATCCTAACCTAAGTATCAAATACACCTAACACTACACTATCATTAAATTAATTAAATAAATTAACTACAATTATCTAAAATTAAAAACAATTAAATAAACTAAACTATAGTACAAAAAAAACACTATATTACAAAAAATTTTTTTTTTTTTCAAGAAGTTTAAACTAATTACACCTAATCTAAGCCCCCTAATAAAATAAAAAAGCCCCCCAAAATAATAAAATGCCCTACCCTGACTTCCGGTGGGCGGACCTTCTGGGTGGAGGTGAACGGCAAGAGCTCCGTGAACTAAGTTCTGATAAAAGTTATTCTAAGAGCCGTTTCACCTAACCCAGACACCCACGCAATTCGTCTTGCTGTGAAAACCTTCGTGGAGGACATCAACAGCCGACTAACACTCTGTGAGGGGCATTTTATCTGCCCTAGCCTCCGGGAGTCAAGGCCGCATTACGGAGCCCACTCGGTCTCCCGCATCATTGGCGTATCACAGTGGATGGTAATTACCTTAAAGCACCGGACCTGCTGGACATTATAAATCACCCCAAACTTGGCCTGAGACTTACAAATTGTGACCTGACGACTCTAATAAAATTTGTGGCGCGGCCTACTGGCTCCTGAGCACTTTAGCTGCCATGCGCTTTGGGATCTCGGCGCTACGGTACAGAAGCTGAACAGTGGGTGAGTGCATTGTCTGAATACCAGCCCAAATTTAGCCTGACACTGACTTATTGTGCCCTGACCACACCAATACGACTTTACCTGCAGACTTTTACTGTCGCACACTTTGGAAACTTTATACTGTGGTGCAGACAGTGTGCATCAGGGGATTGCATTGAAGTGAGAATCAACACAGCTATATAGCCTAACGTAACGGTTGAATTCACTCAGTAAGAGGCTTAGGGACACTCACCCTCTGGTTTGTTGGGCAACACAACGGCCTGGACATTTCTAACCTGTATGCCTAGCAAGCCCCCTCACAAAATTTGGGCTGCAGACACAGTGCACTGAGGTATATAACAGGCTAGGCTCTGACTCTGGGAGATAAATTGCCTCTAAGGAGAACCTCTTGCATTATACCCTGTTATCTCTGCAGATTTTTTGGGGACTCATTTGCATACTTTGAATAACGGTACTGTGGGACTATATACCTCACTTTTATATAATATACAAATTACTCCCATGAGAGTGGACCAATATTTCCGTAAAATCTCATCCACGCATAGTGACAAGATGAGTCATAAGTCAAAAGTTGCAGGAAAAAAAACACGCCAGTTGATAGAATCACAGATGGACATCTCCCCACACTCTGATCAGCAAACTCCCCAGCCGGGAGATCATTCATCTCTAATGCAGGACTTGAAGTCTTTATTTTTGCCCAGAATAGATTCCCTGCAGGCGGGCATGGATAACCTCACAAGCGAGGTCAGACAGTTCTCTACTCGCCTCTCAGCGGCAGAGGGTCGCATTTCTGAGGTAGAAGACAAGCAATCCAGAACTGACATTTCAATTAAACAAATAATAAAACAGAACCAATACCTTCTAGAACGTGTGGAAGATTTAGAGAATAGGAGTCACCGAAACAATTTGCGCATAGTGGGGAGCCCAAAACAATCAGAGGTAAAGCGCTTATGGAGTTTGTGGCGGTCACTTTTCCTAAACTCTTGTGGATAGCCTCTGATCATCTCCCCATCGATGTAGAGCATGCTCATAGAGTGGGCCCAGACATCCTACGCAATGACAGAGGTAAACCAAGACAAGTGATCTTCAAATGCCTGAATTTTCAGGAAAAAATTCTTCTTCTACAAGCTTACAGAACACAGAAAATGGTTGAATATGATTCTGGCCGCCTCCTACTCTTTCAAGATTACTCGATGGAGGTTACTAGGAAAAGGAAAGATTTCGCCCCACTCTGCTCAAAACTGCATGATCAAGGCCGGCAAGTGGCCCTTTTATATCCTGCTAAGCTTCGTCTTGCAACCCCCGCAGGCCTAAAGTACTTCCACTCACCTCAAGCCTTGGAGGCATATCTCACTACAGAAACCAAGAATCAACAATCACCCAAAGCAGGCAATAGAGACTTAGGCTGATGCCTGTAACAGATCTACAATTTGTGGCCTTCATCTAGAACAGATACGTATATTGAACTGAGTCTTTGTGGGCATACTCCCTCAGGGATTTCTGAGACTGACACTCACCTGGGTGTCGATCCCGGGGGGCCTATTGCCTCAGTGTGGCTTTACAGTTTTATTGGTTATGGTTGTGTTGATGTTTACATTTGTTTCAGCAACGTTGCAATCCCGTCTTCAAGATGATGTATGTATACTTTATCCTGCTAATGCCTTCTCACCATGGGAAAAAATTTCATTGCATTTGGTTGTATTTGTTTACGTTGATGTTTAGTTTTATAGTTTTACCTTATTCTAGTACTGTTTATACTGACCTCAGCAACACGGTAAATTTGGTTTTAATGTCTAGTTTTGTTCTATTTGTCCTAATGACTACTTCTGAACCGGGGAAAATGTCTTTCACTCATTATGCTAGATTTTTACTTAAATTGTTACTTAAGATGTCAACATATGGGAATCTGCCCTTCCCCCCATATTATGAAACAGATCTCTCAACTTCGAACAGATCTAGCTATGTCACCTCACCTTGGGCACTTTCAAATAGCATGTTTAGTTTAAACAAGATATCAAGGTTTCTAAATATATTGTTTGACACCTTTTCTTTGCCGGCACTGTTTCTCTGTGACTTTTTTTTTTTTTTTCTCTTCTTTCCCTCTCTCCCTTTCCGGTCTCCTCCACCCTCTTGGTTCCCTAGTCAAATCTAACCATGGCGCTTAGATTGCTCTCTTGGAATGTGGGCGGCATTAACTCCCCCATAAAGCGTAAATCTATCCTAACTCATTTGCGCAGATTAAACGCAGACATAGCCTTTTTACAGGAAATGCACTTAGAGGATGGGGAACATGAAAAACTGGGACGAGATTGGGTGGGTAGAGTGTTATATTTGTCATATAGTTCTTCTAGTAGGGGGCTGGCAATATTACTTGGCAAGCGTTTACAGGTTGAGGTACACAATACCATTACTGATCCAGAGGGCAGATTCCTAATAGCACAAATTTCTGTTAATATGATCCAATATACATTGTGTAATATATATGCGCCCAACCTTAAAACAATAGCATTTTGGGAAGCCCTGACACAAAACTTAATGCCATTTGTGGGTTCTAACCTAGTGATTGGAGGCGATTTTAACCTATCCCCACAGCCTCTTTTAGATAGAACATGGGTGCAGGAAGTCCCTTCTGCTAAGCACGTATGGAATTATAGAGGAAAATTTGAAACTAGCGTTTTCGACCTGTTAACTAACTCACTGACCATGGTGGACATCTGGCGTAGGAGACACCCTGACAGTAGGGATTTTACTTGCTTGTCCAAAGCCAACTCCTCATTGTCCCGCATTGATATGTTTCTTGTAGCTGACTCTCTTATTACTCAGGTAGCGTCAGAAACCATCCACGACATAGTGATTTCAGATCACGCCCGATAAGGATTACTTTAGGAGACTCTCACAAACGACCTAACAGGAACTGCCTAAGTTTCCCCTTGTATCTGGTCACCTCTGAACCATTTCAGAAAGCACTCACCCATGCATGGAATGACTATTATACGGCCATATCATTTCATATGTAGCGGATCTTAAACATAAAACCCAACATACATACAATTCCTTACAGAAAACGTTGTGTCAAACCTACTTGACCTATTGTACATATAAAACATGTGCATTATATGACTCATATATAACGGCCAAACTGGAGCTAGATACCTTTGTTAGACAGAAGACAGCAGCCGGTCTTCTAAAGACAGCGAGTAAATTCTACCGTTTTGGGAACAAGGTGGGTAGACTTTTAGCTACACAAAAAGTTCAAGCAGCACCTCCACTTGTACAAAATTACCAATTTTATTGCGCCAAGACACAAAAATCCATTATGTTTCGGGCTCAAATGCCCTTAATCATATGACTTAAACATACTACACGCCTCTCTTAAATACCTTATACCACAGGTGTTACTAATTATAACATTAACCAGTGTCAAAATTTAACTCTTAAGTGTAAATGCCACCTAGTGGTCAGTATATAAAATAACATACAATATACTTTTCTTTTAAAAAAAGTCTAACAGTGCTACATATATGCAATGAAGTATGCAAGAACACTTTTCACAGAATTTTTTTACAGGAAAACATTTTTTTACAGAAAAACATCTTATAGAATAATTACAAATCCGGAGGAAAGGATTTCTTCTTCACAGTGTTCAAAATAGGGGGAGTTGAGTCTAAAGGAATTCAAAAAACAATTTAGAGAAAAATACTTTAGAGAAAAATACTAAGATCCATTTCACGATTCATACCCTTTGGGAACATATAATCTAACTTATAGATCCACATAGATTCTCTTTTCTTTAAAATTAACTCTCTATTCCCTCCTCTACGAGGAATAGGAACATGGTCTATGATTTGAAACTTCAATTGAGCTATTGAATGGCCTTTAGATAGAAAATGGTTAGAGACTGGGGCGTTTAGATCTTTGCATCTTATATTTGATTTATGCTGGATAATCCTATCCCTTACCCTCTGGGTAGTCTCGCCAATGTAGATCCACCCACATGGGCACTTAATAAGATAAATCACATAACAAGAGTTACATGTAAGAAAAGCATTAATCTTGTACACTTTGCCTGTGTGTGGATGTACAAAGGTAGAACCCTTTACCATGTTGTTGCAGTTCCCACAGCCTAAACAAGGGTAACAACCCAGATTTTTTCCAGTGATATAACTCTGTTTCAATTTTTTTGCTGCCTATATCAGCCCTCACCAATCTATCTTTAATACTAGAGCTTTTCCTATAAGCAGACATAGGGCCATTAGAAAACGATTGTACACCTGGATGACATTCTCTCAACATGAACCAATATTTGTTAATAATTTTTTTTTATCTTGGAACTTTGATTATTATACTCAGAAACAAAAATGATTCTATCATTCTTATCTTTTACTTTAGTGGTATTGGTACATGTCTCATCACTAGCCCTTTTAACTTCATTTTCCAAAAGATCAGCTGGGTAACCCCTAGCACTGAATTTCTGACCCATTTCTTTAAGCCTTTTAGTAACAAGTTCTTTATCAGACACAATCCTCTTGACTCTTGTCATTTGACTCTTAGGTAGAGATCTAATCAAAGCCGGTGGATGAGCACTTGTGAAGTGCAATAAACTATTCTTATCGGTACTTTTCCTATATATATCTGTTTTTAACATACCACCTTCTTTGTAGACCATAGTGTCAAGAAAATGTAGGGATTGTTCATCCCAGGTAAGGGTAAATTTAATGTGTCTAGTGGCACTATTTAAATCATCCACTGCTGGAGGATATTATCTTGTTTTATAGACTTTTAGCTACATTAGTAAAAACCCACTCTACTAGAAGAGATATAGCAGCACTTAAATTTAAAGGACGAACCTATACCACACCCATGGACCTCGCTCACTGCATGAAAACTTACTATGCACATTTATATACCAGCCAACCACCAGTGGACCCAGACTCACAAACAAATTTTTGGAACTCTGTTTCTGTACCAAAACTTTCCTCTGAACAATTAGAGACCCTGAATACCCCTATCTCCCCTGAAGAGATTCAATTTACTATCAATTCCCTTTCGCTAGGGAAGACATCAGGCCCAGATGGCCTTCCAACTGAATTTTTCAGACTCCTATCTCCCCAAGTGGCCCCCATTCTCTCGAGGGTTTATAATGCGATTTTCTTAGATGATACACTCCCCTCCAGCTCATTTGTTTCTGCCCACATTACATTAGTCCCCAAACCCGGAAAAGATCACTCCCTCCCAGAATCATATCGCCCAATCTCCCTGGTAAACACTGATTATAAGATCCTCATGAAAATTCTTGCTAATAGACTTAAAAAATGTTTCCCCTTTTTACAACACCCTGACCAGACGGGATTTGTGACAGGCAGAACTTCTGTAGTTAATATCCGTAAGGTCCTCCATGCTATTAATTACTTTTGGTCATCTGAATGGAATCACCAAGCAGCTGGGATCCAAGAGGCCTTCCTGTTGACATTAGACACAGAGAAGGCCTTCGACAGAGTGGAATGGCAACATTTATTTAATACCCTTAGACAATTCCACTTTGATGGTCCATTTCTCAATCTTCTAGGTAAAATGTATTCTTCCCCTACCGCACATATCCTGGTAAACGGTCTTCTCTCCCCCGCCTTCAAGCTGCAGAGAGGCACCTGCCAGGGATGCCCACTATCTCCCCTTCTCTTTGATCTAGCGCTGGAGCCCCTTGCCCTTAAGCTGAAACAAACTTACCCGGGAATGTCTCTGAATGATCGGGTGCTGCATATGGCTCTATATGCAGATGACATGCTCCTTTTCGTTACTACTCCTTCCCTTTATATCCCAAAGATTATAAATATATTGAATGCTTTTGGAGACTTTGCGGGGTATAAAATTAATATGAGCAAATCTGAAATCCTCTGGCTAACAGATCACTCACCCGATACTTCCCAATTCCCTTTTACTACTCAGCCCAACACTCTGACATACCTGGGTATTGAATTACATTGAAACCCGAACAAAATATATGAACTTAATATTACGAAACAATGTACTCAGTTACAATATCGCTTGGGGACATGGATGAAACTCCCCATAGGCCTTTCTGGTCGTATTAACCTAGTAAAAATGTCGGTTTTGCCTAAATTATTATACCCTTTGTTGAACAGGTCAGTACAATCGTTCATCTGGAAGGGTAGAAAAACCCGTATTGCGGCTTCGAAGCTGCAACAAACCTACCTGAATGGTGGCTTGGCGCTTCCAAATTTAAAATGGTACAACTAGGCGGCGCTAATACGCTTAGCAGTAGACTGGCAACTTCATTCCGCACATTTCACAGAGCCCTATGTAAGGATTACAGTCCTGCTTTTACCTTTTGCTCCAACTCACCTCCCTCACTTGTACGTAAGGCATCACCACGCCCCAAACAAGTGCTTAGTTGTTGAGTATTGTATGCTAAAGCTCACTGCTCTGTTTGCTACAAGCTAATTCATATTAGAATAAGATTTACTCTTGTTACTTCAATTCCTGGATTACAAATACCAGCTGCAGTTTGGTCCCACTAAGGATTGTTAACAACTTGCTACATTTCAATCTGAAGGAGTCTAGTTCAAGTATTATTACAACCTGTCTCATCATATCATATCTACAGGACTTGCTATTTTGTTACCATCTAAAGGATTCTACTCACTCCAGCTACGGTACTTGTAAAACTTCTTCATTCCTTTGGAGCGTTAATTTAATGGCTAATACAAATGTCATATTTCACCTGAACATTCTTAAATTGACTTTGTCTCTGCAATAACTTCTACCAATTACAAACGTCTGCTTTAAGTTAACGTTACAACGACTTTCTCATTCATTTCCATACCGGGCCGCAACGGACTTTCTCTGACGTCACACACAGCTGTACATAGCTCAGCATCTCACACCGCTCTCACTACTCACACAGGACTGTGTTTAGTTATCTACGCTGCATAAGATTAAACAGTGAGTTGTGCCTCGCAGCAGGTCACGCCCCTGTCAGCACCTGCAGCTCTGTCTATCTCATGTCTCTCACGCAGCAGTGGTTTATTCTCTGAAAGTTATCTCTCCTATATGGGCACAATCTATGCAAATGTCAAAAGTTATTGCTAACACTATTTTTCTTTCACAGAGTTTTATTACTTATATGGAATAACTACATTATATAACCATATAAAGACTTTCTGCAATTCCTTATAAATATCACTCTGAGTTAAATACAGTCTATGCTGATATAATAGCCTGTACTCCAGTTGTGAAACATATATAATTTTATTAAACTCTGCAGTTGTGATTCAAACAACCAAGGAACCTGATACCCTCCCTGGAGGAAGCTATTGTGAAGCCTCACTCCTTAGCTTACTTACCCTACATCCCTATCCGGGAACTCCCACTAGAACTCAAACATCATTTAATGTATAAAGATGTATTGAAAGCTTGGTGGCTAGCTATGGACCGGGGGGGAGACGGTGGGTTTTTTTTTTGTTTTGTTTTTCTTCCCTTTCCTCTTCGGTGTTGCTGAATGTAATTAAATCTTTTAATAAGGTTGTTGTTTAAGATTGTTATTGTTCTTGTTGAAAAAGTGAAAATGTAAGGTGATATTTGGAGTCTCACAGGATCATATTGGCCTACTAACCACTTAGCAAAATTAGACCACTACATGGAAAAACCTACACGCTCAAAACGTATAAATTCTGATATCTACCCAGATGTATCTGTAAGACCCTTGTGCGGGCCACTTATTTCTGATGTATTTCCATATTGTATTGCTTGCTATACTGTTTTTGTTTCCTGTGAATCCAAATAATAAAAAGAATTTGAAAAAAAAAATGCCCTACCCTATACTAAATTACAAATAGCCCTTAAAAGGGCCTTTTGCGGGGCATTGCCCCAAAGTAATCAGCTCTTTTACCTGTAAAAAAAAGAACAATCCCCCCCAACATTACAGCCCACCACCCTCCCACCCATACTCTAAAACCCACCCGATCCCCCCTTAAAAAACCTAACACTACCCCATTGAAGATCACCCTACCTTGAGCCGTCTTCACCCAGCCGGGCCGAAGTCTTCATCCGATGGGGCAGAAGAGGACATCCAGACCGGCAGAAGTCTTCATCCTATCCCGGCAAAAGAGGACATCCAGACTGGCAGACGTCTTCATCCAAGCAGCATCTTCTATCTTCATCCATCCGACGAGGAGCGGCTCCATCTTGAAGACCTCCGGCGCGAAGCATCCTTCCACATGACGGACTAACGACGAATGACGGTTCCTTTAAATGACGTCATCCAAGATGGCGTCCCTCGAATTCCGATTGGCTGATAGGATTCTATCAGCCAATCGGAATTAAGGTAGGAAAAATCCGATTGGTTGATTTAATCAGCCAATCGGATTGAAGTTCAATCCGATTGGCTGATTGGATCAGTCAACAGAATGCGAGGTCAATTCTATTGACTATTTCATAAACAGAGTGTTTAAAGCCATTTTAAGATTATATATATATATATATATATATATATATATATATATATATATATATAATTCTCCTCACATCCCCCCATAACTCTTGTCCTGGGTAGTGATGAGTACTGAACACATGACAAAAAGACTACCTTACAAGTTTAGGAAAATGTACCTCTTTGAGCTACCTTTTACAGATCTGGGGGGGAATGGGTTGCCAACTAGGCCATGTTTTGCTGGATACTTATGAGTTATATATGCTGCAGGGTGGGACAGGAGAAGAGATGTACAGAGGCACAATACATGTTTCCCCATGCTTACCCTGCAGCATGCGTAACTCATATGTTTCCAGGAAAACATGGCTGAGGTGACAATCCTAACCTGGGTTTGTTATGCACTCCTATACAATATTGTAGCATTCCAAAATCTCCCAAATCTATTCTGTTATTAAAGGGGTAGTAGACACCTTATAATTACAACCTTTTTACTGCTGTCTTTCAATAGATTAACATAGTCTAAACCACTGGTTGTTAAACCTGTCCTCTGTCCTCCCTAGCAGACCAGATCTTTAGGATTACGTTGGTGAGAGCAGGTAAATAACCATGTTTACTAATCATCTGATTATCTCACTTGTTCTCTAGTTCAGATATCTTTAAAATCTGTCCTGTTAGGGAGGCCTTTTAGAACTTAAATTATTTGGATGAGCCAATCTGGAGTCTGAAGATGGCAGGACTTGCCTCTGTCATTGTCTATAAAAAAATCTCCATTGTTTAGCTTTAGCATACAATAAAACACTGCAGATTAGGGAGATATGTGTGGCAAGGTTAGGCTTACAAAGCTTAAAATGTTCAGTCTTAAATAACAAGAAGAAGGCAAAATAGGAACATAAAAGTATATTGCAAAGGTGTTTTATATTACAATCTGAAATGTTTACTATGCATTTAATTTGCAAAGTAGCACCTTTTTATTTTATGGCCAGAGCTCTATGCAGTGCAACCAAAATGAGAATGAAGAATTAGAATAAAATAAGGAAGGTTCACCAATAATAATCCCTGTACCACTAATATGTAGCTTGTTAAACCTGCAAACAGTAATAGATATAAACACCCACCTATTCCCATATTCCTCCACAGGACTGAGCACAAAGACAGGTGGAATTATAGTGATTCTGTCACCTAAAATGCTAATAAGATTTGTTAAGGAAACAAAATATATGCGTTCATGCGGTTTGTTGGGTAAATATTTAAGTAACTGTTCATCAATGTGGAAATTGACTCCTCCAGCTGCTTAGGGGCAGCAATTAGTGTATAATTTAGTTCATTTTGTTATCAAGAAAACAGTTTTCTAGCCAGAGGGCTTTTCAATCAAACAAATGATGAACTAACCCAGTTTATACCGTGGGAGATATAGAAAATCAAATAGCCGAGTGCCACATGTTCCTAAAGAATAAGATTACTGCAGAGCAGTTCACAGGAACTAAGTATGTATTCTCACTGCATACAAATGCTCACAGAGATCACTAATGCATAATCTATACAGCAATGATGTATATGAATGTGCGCTAGAGATGTACAGTGTATTAGGATAAAAAGTAGCATTTGGCAGATCCTGCACCAGGGTGAGGCTTGTGATGATCTCATTGGGTAATAAAGACGTGTCAGTAAGATTTAGTGATGCTGCAGCCCTGGCATAGCTCAGCTGCAGAGGGAAAGTCAATGTTCTATGTATAATGTATAGTTCCATAGCTAGCAATTTAACTCCTTGCATCCTAGCTTGTTCTGCTTCATATAGAGCTGAAAATAAGGTATATCTTTTATTGACAACAAAATGCAGCTTATCAAAAGTGCCCCTTTCCTACTGTCATTAATATATTGTGCTTTTATTACCTTGTTAAAGGGACAGTCAACACCATGACATTTTAAAATGTTTGGTTATGCATAGTAAAACAACTTTGCAGTATACTTTATATATATCTATATATATATATATATATATATATATATATATATATATATATATATATATATATATATATATATATATCTATATCTATATATATATCTATATATATATATACATATATATATATATATATATATACATATATATATATATATATATATATATATATATATATATATATATATATTTATACACACACATACTGTTGACTTATCAAGCCTATTCCTGCGCATATCTATCTCTAATTGAATTTAGCTGAAGAATGCACTTCTCTTCATACTAACATAATGACAGTGACTAGCCTTGTTGTCTGCAGACTAAAGCACGGATTGGCTCTTCCAGTTAAGGCAAATGGTGGGTGGAGTTTGGCTATAAAAAATCAAGATGTTAATTTCTTTAAAAAAAAAACTTGGTTGCTGTGTTATTCAATAGCAAGACAAACAAAAAAATGTCTTGTAATTGCAAGGTGTCCCTTTAAGGACATTATCTGACATTTTGAATTGCTGTAAACTGCCAAGAAATATTTAAAACTTCAGATTTACCACATTTTCTGTTTCTTTACTTAAAGCACAAGGAAGAGGTAGACTGTAGACTAATTGGACATTTTTCTCCAACAGCACCAATTTGTATTTAAAGGGACACTGAACCCAATTTTTTTCTTTTGTGATTCAGATAGAGCATGAAATGTTAAGCAACTTTCTAATTTACTCCTATTATCAAATTTTCTTCATTCTCTTGGTTTCTTTATTTGAAATGAAAGAATGTAAGTTTAGTTTTTGGTGAACAACCTGGGTTGTTCTTGCTGATTGTGGATAAATTCATCCCCCAATAAAAAAGTGCTGCTCAGAGTCCTAAACCAAAAAAAGCTTAGATGCCTTCTTTTTTAAATAAAGATAGCAAGAGAACGAAGAAAAATTGATAATAGGAGTAAATTAGAAAGTTGCTTAAAATTGCATGCTCCATCTGAATCACAAAATAAAAAATTTGGGTTCAGTGTCCCTTTAATAAAACATAAAGGGGCATTGAACACTAAGGCCTAGATTAAGAGTGGAGGGCTAATTTATCACGCGCCCACAAATGGGAAAATTTGCATTACATTACAAGTGGCTGGTTATTGCTATTGCGAGCTAGCGGTAGCAATTAGCGCTCAAAGAATTAACTAAAGGTCAGATCTCTGTTTAATATTTTAAATGTGTCCCAATTCCCCCCAAAATACAGTGTGTAGTTCTTTTTAAAAAAAATAAAAAATAGCATTTTTTTAAAAAATAACTGCATTAGGCAGTTTTTGGGGGCTAAAGTTGGCGGCTGTGAGGTGTTAGAGAAAAAAAAAGCACTGAAAAGTCCTTTACATTGTGGTTTATGGGAACTATCGGCTAGATTTGGAGTTTTGTCGGTAACGACCCGAAAAACTAACGCCGGCTTTTTTCTGGCCGCACCATAAAAATAACTCTGGTATTGAGAGTCCACATAAAGGCTGCGTTAGGCTCCAAAAAAGGAGCGTAGAGAATATTTAACGCAGCTTCAACTCTCAATACCAGAGTTGCTTACGGACACGGCCAGCCTCAAAAACGTGCTCGTGCACGATTCTCCCATAGGAAACAATGGGGCTGTTTGAGCTGAAAAAAAACCTAACACCTGCAAAAAAGCCGCGTTCAGCTCTTAACGCAGCCCCATTGTTTGCTATGGGGAAACACTTCCTACGTCTGCACCTAACACTCTAACATGTACCCCGAGTCTAAACACCCCTAACCTTACACTTATTAACCACTAATCTGCTGCCCCCGCTATCGCTGACACCTGCATTTTATTTTTAACCCCTAATCTGCCGCTCCGTAAACCGCCGCTACTTACATTATCCCTATGTACCCCTAATCTGCTGCCCCTAACACCGCCGACCCCTATATTATATTTATTAACCCCTAATCTGCGCCCCTCAACGTCGCCTCCACCTGCCTACACTTATTAACCCCTAATCTGCCGAGCGGACCTGAGCGCTACTATAATAAAGTTATTAACCCCTAATCCGCCTCACTAACCCTATAATAAATAGTATTAACCCCTAATCTGCCCTCCCTAACATCGCCGACACCTAACTTCAATTATTAACCCCTAATCTGCCGACCGGAGCTCACCGCTACTCTAATAAATGTATTAACCCCTAAAGCTAAGTCTAACCCTAACACTAACACCCCCCTAAGTTAAATATAATTTACATCTAACGAAATTAATTAACTCTTATTAAATAAATTATTCCTATTTAAAGATAAATACTTACCTGTAAAATAAATCCTAATATAGCTACAATATAAATTATAATTATATTATAGCTATTTTAGGATTAATATTTATTTTACAGGTAACTTTGTATTTATTTTAACCAGGTACAATAGCTATTAAATAGTTAAGAACTATTTAATAGCTAAAATAGTTAAAATAATTACAAAATTACCTGTAAAATAAATACTAACCTAAGTTACAATTAAACCTAACACTACACTATCAATAAATTAATTAAATAAACTACCTACAATTACCTACAATTAACCTAACACTACACTATCAATAAATTAATTAAATACAATATCTACAAATAACTACAATGAAATAAACTAACTAAAGTACAAAAAATAAAAAAGAACTAAGTTACAAAAAATAAAAAAATATCTACAAACATAAGAAAAATATTACAACAATTTTAAACTAATTACACCTACTCTAAGCCCCCTAATAAAACAACTAAGCCCCCAAAATAAAAAATGCCCTACCCTATTCTAAATTACTAAAGTTAAAAGCTCTTTTACCTTACCAGCCCTGAACAGGGCCCTTTGCGGGGCATGCCCCAAGAAGTTCAGCTCTTTTGCCTGTAAAAAAAAACATACAATACCCCCCCCCCCAACATTACAACCCACCACCCACATACCCCTAATCTAACCCAAACCCCCCTTAAATAAACCTAACACTAAGCCCCTGAAGATCATCCTACCTTGTCTTCACCTCACCAGGTATCACCGATCCGTCCTGGCTCCAAAATCTTCATCCAACCCAAGCGGGGGTTGGCGATCCATCATCCGGTGGCTGAAGAGGTCCAGAAGAGGCTCCAAAGTCTTCATCCTATCCGGGAAGAAGAGGCGATCCGGACCGACAACCATCTTGATCCAAGCGGCATCTTCTATCTTCATCCGATGACGACCGGCTCCATCCTGAAGACCTCCACCGCGGACCCATCTTCTTCCGGCGACGTCCAACTGAAGAATGACGGTTTCTTTAAGGGACGTCATCCAAGATGGCGTCCCTCGAATTCCGATTTGCTGATAGGATTCTATCAGCCAATCGGAATTAAGGTAGGAATATTCTGATTGGCTGATGGAATCAGCCAATCAGAATCAAGTTCAATCCGATTGGCTGATCCAATCAGCCAATCAGATTGAGCTCGCATTCTATTGGCTGTTCCGATCAGCCAATAGAATGCGAGCTCAATCTGATTGGCTGATTGGATCAGCCAATCGGATTGAACTTGATTCTGATTGGCTGATTCCATCAGCCAATCAGAATATTCCTACCTTAATTCCGATTGGCTGATAGAATCCTATCAGCCAATCGGAATTCGAGGGACGCCATCTTGGATGACGTCCCTTAAAGGAACCGTCATTCTTCAGTTGGACGTCGCCGGAAGAAGATGGGTCCGCGGTGGAGGTCTTCAGGATGGAGCCGGTCGTCATCGGATGAAGATAGAAGATGCCGCTTGGATCAAGATGGTTGCCGGTCCGGATCGCCTCTTCTTCCCGGATAGGATGAAGACTTTGGAGCCTCTTCTGGACCTCTTCAGCCACCGGATGATGGATCGCCAACCCCCGCTTGGGTTGGATGAAGATTTTGGAGCCAGGACGGATCGGTGATACCTGGTGAGGTGAAGACAAGGTAGGATGATCTTCAGGGGCTTAGTGTTAGGTTTATTTAAGGGGGGTTTGGGTTAGATTAGGGGTATGTGGGTGGTGGGTTGTAATGTTGGGGGGGGGTATTGTATGTTTTTTTTTACAGGCAAAAGAGCTGAACTTCTTGGGGCATGCCCCGCAAAGGGCCCTGTTCAGGGCTGGTAAGGTAAAAGAGCTTTTAACTTTAGTAATTTAGAATAGGGTAGGGCATTTTTTATTTTGGGGGGCTTTGTTGTTTTATTAGGGGGCTTAGAGTAGGTGTAATTAGTTTAAAATTGTTGTAATATTTTTCTTATGTTTGTAGATATTTTTTTATTTTTTGTAACTTAGTTCTTTTTTATTTTTTGTACTTTAGTTAGTTTATTTCATTGTAGTTATTTGTAGATATTGTATTTAATTAATTTATTGATAGTGTAGTGTTAGGTTAATTGTAGGTAATTGTAGGTAGTTTATTTAATTAATTTATTGATAGTGTAGTGTTAGGTTTAATTGTAACTTAGGTTAGTATTTATTTTACAGGTAATTTTGTAATTATTTTAACTATTTTAGCTATTAAATAGTTCTTAGCTATTTAATAGCTATTGTACCTGGTTAAAATAAATACAAAGTTACCTGTAAAATAAATATTAATCCTAAAATAGCTATAATATAATTATAATTTATATTGTAGCTATATTAGGGTTTCTTTTACAGGTAAGTATTTATCTTTAAATAGGAATAATTTATTTAATAAGAGTTAATTAATTTCGTTAGATGTAAATTATATTTAATTTAGGGGGGTGTTAGTGTTAGGGTTAGACTTAGCTTTAGGGGTTAATACATTTATTAGAGTAGCGGTGAGCTCCGGTCGGCAGATTAGGGGTTAATAATTGAAGTTAGGTGTCGGCGATGTTAGGGAGGGCAGATTAGGGGTTAATACTATTTATTATAGGGTTAGTGAGGCGGATTAGGGGTTAATAACTTTATTATAGTAGCGGTGCGGTCCGCTCGGCAGATTAGGGGTTAATAAGTGTAGGCAGATGGAGGCGACGTTGAGGGGGGCAGATTAGGGGTTAATAAATATAATACAGGGGTCGGCGGTGTTAGGGGCAGCAGATTAGGGGTACATAAGGATAACGTAGGTGGCGGCGCTTTGCGGTCGGCAGATTAGGGGTTAAAAAAATTTATTTGAGTGTCGGCGATGTGGGGGGACCTCGGTTTAGGGGTACATAGGTAGTTTATGGGTGTTAGTGTACTTTAGAGTACAGTAGTTAAGAGCTTTATAAACCGGCGTTAGCCCAGAAAGCTCTTAACTACTGACATTTTTCCTGCGGCTGGAGTTTTGTCGTTAGATGTCTAACGCTCACTTCAAACACGACTCTAAATACCGGAGTTAGAAAGATCCCATTGAAAAGATAGGATACGCAATTGACGTAAGGGGATCTGCGGTATGGAAAAGTCGCGGCTGAAAAGTGAGCGTTAGACCCTATTTTGAGTGACTCCAAATACCGGCGGTAGCCTAAAACCAGCGTTAGGAGCCTCTAACGCTGGTTTTCACGGCTAACGCCAAACTCCAAATCTAGGCCACTGTGTTCCCTGTAAATATTTATGTATATGCTTATATACATATATATTTATATTTTAATTTGTTTTTAGATGCCCTTGATACCCCAATTACTCATTTAATGTAGTAAAGCAATAACAAAGATAATTGAATGCATTATTAAAATAAGTTAAAATAGTTTGTGTTTAGTTAATGATGCTGTGAACAATTAGTACATTTTTGCCTTAACTATACGATTGAGAAATACTACTCTAGTGCTTGACCAACCAGAAGAAACTCTAGAGTACTTATGGTACATTGTTGTGGTAATAATACTTTATCTCAAATTTGGATTGATTTGAAAGGATTTTGTTTATGGTACTGTTATATTTACTACTACCATTACTGTCTATTATTTTTTTTATGGTACTGTTATATTTACTGCCATTACTGTTTATGATTTTTTCATGATACTGTAACTGTTTTATTACTGCCATTACTGTTCTTTTAGTTTTTCTGTAAACAAACCCGACGCAACAATTGCTGGAATTTTTGTTGTCATAATTGACAGAGCTGGCTGCACTCCAGCTGGCTGCACTCCTTAATAGCAAAATGTGGAAAACCTTAATTCAGTAATTACAGCCACATTTCAGGGGTCTTCTGCCCCTTTATCAGCTTGATAAAGTGATAGGAACCCCAAAACTTTGCTGTAATGGCTGAATAAAGGTTTTCAACATTGCGCTATTAAGTAAGGAGTGCAGCTTACTCTCTTATGGAACTGCTTTCTATGTCTTGGAAGTTGGGAAAAATTCCTCTAGTAGTTGGTACCCTACATTGGAAATAATTGTTTGCTGTATTTGTGAGTGCTAGTCTCAGCTACATTTGAATGCATAGTTGACAGAGCTGAGAGTGGTGATATAAGATGTGGACTTCTATTAGGCCTGATAACAGTCACTGAAAGGCAGTAGTGAGGGAACATTTTCAGTTGGTGGCTATTCAGCAACTGGAGACCTATAGCATAGCATACTATACTGATACTGTCCTCTACATGACTTATTGATTCCTATTTGGAGTAATGTATTTAGCACTGGGGTTATGAGGGCAGCCTACTGTCTTTTTAATTGATGTATTTTTAATGTGTGCCTGCAATTTTTATATTTATTTTTAATTTGCAGGCGTCACCTAATGGGATTGCATTTATTGAGATTTTCTTTAAGTGAGGTCTATCTGGTTGTGCTATTCCCCCCCATTGATTCTATAGTAAGATTGACCTCTTAAATATTAACAAATTGTAATTCAACAGTCAATTATCATTTGAGAATAATGAAAACCAAATTAAAAAGTATGTAATAATGTGGCTTTGTCTTTGACCTTATAAACAACAAAAATAACAGAAGCTTTGTTAACTCTTTCACTAAAAAAGGTATTTTTAAAGGTAATTTATGTATCATTTCTTCCCTCCTAAATAAATTTAGTCTGGGCAGAAATAATGCAGAGTTGGAAGGAACAGTAAAGTCCTTGACAATATCATGCATATGAAAGGACAGCACTTTAATAGATCATGCATATGCTATTGAGATGAGAGAAGGTTCAAAGGGACAAAGAAGTGACAATGATAGATTTACTTCTTTCTCTTTGTCTCTTTGATCAAAATTTGTCTACTTTCCATGAGGGCATACTGAAATAGGCTCAAGAGCATTCACGTGTCTTAAGAACTATGGTACAACAGTGTGTGTAGCAGTGTTATAAAAGCTTCCTGTAGTGGGAGCTTTAGGGTGCAGTAGTTTCAGACACTCTATGATAAAACTTTATGGTAGACATAAAGCTTTATAGCTAGGCTTAGTGTTTAATAAAGAAGATGTTCAAAAGCATTCAAATAACCCTTCAGTGGAACTAAGGGGCCTCGCCCAAATCCTGAAAAACAGCCCCAGACCATTATCTAACCTCCACCAAACTCTACAGTAGTCAATATACATTCCAGCAGGTAGAACTCTCCTGGCATCAGGGCCGCCACTAGAAATTTTGGGGGCCCTGACTTAACCATTGATCAGGGCCCCCCCCCCCCCCTTTGACATGTACAATTTTTGACCAAGTGACTAAAACGTATATGCACTTTTTTCTAAAGTGTCTATTTAAACTTGGAAATGTTGTAAAGGTAGTAACATACAAACATACAAACACACAGACACACTCATACACTGAAACACACACACACACACACTCACACATAAGGATTCACATATAGACACTCTAGCAGACACGTAAAGGAACACACAAACGCACTCAGACACAGACACTCAGCACTTGATTACATTGACCTGACAAGTAATGAGGTAGACTACAGTTCTGTAAAAAAAAAGGGAGATTTAGAAAACAAAATATGGAGTTCTGATTATCTTTTTGTAAAGGAAGATGCCAACTAAATAATGACAACAGCATGCAGTGGCTGAAAGGAAGGGCCCTGAACTGCCTAAACAATAATTTAAAGGTTAAATGGTGGATTGGTGACTTCCGTAAAGGTCTCAAAGTCTGTAGAAAGATGTGAATAATCACTAGTAAGGTCAAAATGTCCTAAAAAGGAACAGACAATGGACACACACACACAAACTCAAACTTGCACATACACCCAAGGAAACACTGACAGAGACAGCCTCAGAAAATGCACAAAGACATACACACAAAGACATACACACACAGAGAGACAACCACATAAAACACAGAAAGACATACATACACACACCCTCACTGAGACATCCACAGAAAACACACAAAGACATACACACCCTCACAGAGACACCCACAGAAAGCACACACCCTCACAGAGACATCCACAGAAAACACAGACATACATACATACACACACACACACACACACACACCCTCACAGAGACATCCACAGAAAACAGACATATACACCCACCCTCACAGAGGCATCCAGAGAAAATACACAAAGGCAAACATACACACACCCTCGCAGAGACACCCATAGAAAAAGCTCAAAGACATATGCACACACCCTCACAGACATCCACAGAAAATGCACAAAGACATACACACCCACCCTCACAGAGAGACCCACAGAAAAAAAAAATACATACACACTCATAGAGACATAAACCAAAGCACAAAGACATAAACACAGACACCCACAGAAACACTCACAGGAGGAAACATTTATGCACCTTGCATCCCCTAAATCAACAGTGTGTGACATGCATGATAAAAAAAATTGCAGAAATTAAGAGATCACTTTTTAAAGAATCATATTTGTAAACGTGTAAACAAAAATAATTCTGTGAATTCAAAATTGTACATTAATGATCTGGGTAGATGGCTAGATGAAGAAAAGTACTTTTAAAAGGTTGACATATGTTTGTTTGTTTTTTTCCCCCCATTTTCCCCAACCAAGAGCACCACTTCAAATATAGTGTACAAATGTTCCCATCTGTCAGCTGTACTTATGGATTTTGAAAATGCTGTACTCTATATGGTCTTGGTGGAACCATAAGCTGTGGTACTCATACCATTAGATCTGGTTAAATGTTAAATTTCTACAGCATTGTCAAATAATCATAAATACACTGCTGCTAAAAAAACGTGTTTTTATGGACCCCTGACCCCACCATACAACTACTACCACACTGAAGTTACAATCCGAAATTGCACAAAGAAATAAAAAACATTTGCTAAGTAAGTCCTACCTCCTCTGCAAATGAAAGTGATCTGCCGTCTGACTCAGGCACACACTGTGCAAACAAAGTGCCAAGTCTGTCTCACACTGTGCATAGTGGCTTAGTGCACACTCAGAAATCCTCTCAAATGCTAATACTTTACTCCTTGTAATAACATATTCCATGCTCAGTTAGCACTCTGCTGTAGTACCCACTGGTGGCTGCCAAAATTGAAAAAAAAAAAAAAAATTTTTAGTTCTTGCCTCATGCCCCCCCCCCCCCCCCTGGCCCATTGGTCCCCTGACAGGAGTCACCCCTGTCACCCCCTGATGGCGGCCCTGCCTGGCATCCACCTGACACATATTCTTCTATCTGTCTGCAAGATAGTGAAGCATAATTCATCATTCCAGAGAACACGTTTCCACTGCTCCAGAGGCCAGTTGTGACGTGCTTTACACCACTCCAGCCAAAATCGCATATACAGCTTCTTGACCATGAAAACCCATTTCATGAAGCTCCTGATGCACAGTTCTCATGCTGATGTTGCTTCCAGAGGCAGTTTGGAACTCTGTAGTGAGTGATGCATCAGATTTCTACACTTTAGGCACATCAGCATTCTGTGGCCCTGCTCTGTGAGATTGCGTGGTCTATCACTTCATGGCTGGGCTGCTGTGGCTTCTAGATGCTTCAATTTCACAATAATAGCACTTACAGTTGATTGGGGCAGATCTAATAGGGTAGACATTTCACAAACTGAATTGAGGCACACTATTATATTGCAATGTTTAAAGTCACTGAGCTCTTCAATACTGCCTATGTTTGTCTATTGAGATTTCATGGCAATGTGCAAGATTCATGCACTTTTTTTTAATGGGTGTGGCTGAAACACCTGAATGCAATACTTAGAAGGGATGTCCACATATTTTTGGGCATAACGTGTACTTTTTGTCCTTTAGCCATGTAATGTACTTCTAAACATATGGTGTATCAGTTGACTACTGTATCCTGTGCTTATCTTGATGGTTTGATTTTGCTTTTGGTTACATTTTGGACATCAAGGTGTATGTTCCTATTATTTGAGAATAATGGGTCTCTATATGCTGTACATAACATTTTAAACCTGCTCCGGCTATTGCTAGATTTTATTATGTTATTCCTACAAATAAAGGTGCTTTGGACCTTTGTGTTTTTTCCCCAAAAATCTGGTTATGGACTGGTTCATTGTTATTAAGTTTTTGCAAATACAGTTTTTCTCCAATGAACAATAGAGCTTTACCATTATGTTTTAACTTTATGTTAGGCTCTGGAAAAAAGACACCCCATTCCTCTGCAAACTAAATTTGGTTCTTCAGCATTATCCCTTTAAAACTGCACAAAGTGACAGTTAAGATGTGTAGCTTCTCCCATAATATGCATTCTGCTTTGTGTGACTTCTTATTTTCCACATAATGTAATTGTCACTTCTTCCAAAGTTGGTTTCTTCTCAAAATATAATTTTCAAATAGCAGTTATTTCAATATTTCTAAATCCTAGAAAGTTTAAAAAACCCTCTTCTACACAGGTTTGATGTTTTCAAATAATTTAGAAGCTACTAAGGAAATCAGGAAGTCTTATTTATTTTTTTATTGTCAATTCGGATGTCAGAAGATTACCAAATTTATGTAGCCAATTGCTCTCTCATAATGATGGCATATACATTTAGGAAATATTCCCATCATATTCCTTTTAAATATGGCTGTTACAGCTTTCTGGAAACAGCTAGGCAAAACAGCCATGTGGTTCTCTTTGCATACTTTTACTAAATTGTACCAATGAGTTTGTATCAACACAAGGTGCATTTGGTATGTGTACAGACCATTCTTCCTTAGCTGTAGGTAGAGGATTTGATACTGACCCATTATTTTGTTCTCTCTTAATTTTCTCCATATAGCTTCTTGCTTGGTCTTATTTCTTTTGTCACCAACCCTTTTGCACAGGTAAGAATGTAAGAGGGCTGAGAACAGGTAGTATTTGGGGGGTGAGCAAGAGTAAATCTGTAATATTTGCATGTAAATATAAATGAAAGCTATAGCTCCTGCAAAGAGTGGTTAGGTCTTGCAAGTGATTGAAGAAGAAAATAACCATAACCTCAGATTAAAAACAATCAACTTTATGGAACACCAGAAGACAGTACCCAATTAGTTTATGTATGTCCTCTTCATGAACTAGAAAACATAATCTCAAGTTATGGTCTAATCTCTGTGGGTATGGAAAGGAAACGAATAGGGAAGCAGGGGGATGATGTGAAGTAGGGCATTTGATGCAGCAGGCTATCTTCTATAGATCATCTCTAATTCAGGAAATAAGAAAAATCAGTCCCACTCTAAAAATCCCATACTAAAAATCCTAAAAGTACTTGGCCTCTTATATCATCAAAATCAAACCATGCTAGGGGACTTACATCAACAGTTTTATATATCATTAGAGACAAATCTACTACAGCTCAGGGATGCACCCTTCAGTATAGGAGCGTGCAAGCTCAAACCAGTGTGTCCAAGGTTTTCAGAAACAAAGCCAAGAGGTGATCAAAGATCAGAATTCGCCCTTGTTCTCTGGGAATAGCACTGTGCCCAATAGCAGCAATGGACTGAAGCTGAACTTAATCAACAATGTCCATAGGCCGAGCACAGGGGGTACCCAGAGTTTGTACTGACAGACCAAGGTAGACTAGTAGGAAATTCTGCACCAACCCAAACTTAACCTTCTGTTGTCCCTTTGCTGTGCAGACCATTTTAGTAACAGTTTACTTAACAAACACAGAAAAGAGAAAACATTTGGGTCTGAGGACAGTAGGGTCCTCTTACTTAACACACTACTGCTCCCACTTGCTTTCTCTGCAGAGTGGCGTTTTGGAGCAGTACATTCACACGCCGTAAAGAACCTCTTACACTCACATATTCATAACAAAAGATGTTAAAACATAAAACATAAAAACAGCTGCCTCAGGTTCTTGGGAGTTTGTACTCACGACAGGACAGAGGGTTTAGGAATCAGAGGATAGGAGAGCAAATTGAGAAACAAAGGTTCTCACCTTTTTGGCGCCTGTGGTCTCCTGTCCTCAAAATTCCAGTCCTGGCTCCGTCCACAATCGCTTTCAAACTCCCGGGTTTCGGCACCAAATTGTTGAAGAAAAAATAACATGAAGACAGCTGATCCAAATTTTAAAAGGTTATAATTGTACAATTAAACAAAATTACAACAAAATGACAAAAGGTTTCCGTATGTATCCGTATGTATCCGTTTGGTTTTTTTAAAGCGCCCTGCGTGCCAGCTGTTAGGAGGTAATTATGTGTTCTGTGTATTTCATAGTCAGCAATAGGAATGTAGAAACATTGCTGAACTGATTTGTATGTGTTAGTGGTGTTGAAGAAAAAATAACATGAAGACAGCTGATCTAAATTTTAAATGGTTATAATTGTACAATTAAACAAAATTACAACAAAATGACAACAGGTAATTTTACAGTAATACAGAGTGTGGCGCGCAGCCTCAGATAAGAACAGCGTCTTCTTTTATAGCCCATGTGTTGTGTTTCTGAGAATTTTCACGTGTAAGCACCTCGTGGTCTTTTCTTATCTTGTCCATACAGACTTTGGGTGATGTTACTATAGCTGAAAAGACTTACTTTGCATACACAGCAGAAAATAGCTGAACTGGCAAGAAAAATGTAACTGTTTAAAAATGTCACGTCAGCCCATTATAACACATGAGAAATATATACAGAATTAAAAATATTTTTCGCTAACAGTGGCAGCAAGAGGTATAATAATTTGAGTGCTGCTGGCATCAAAGGGGATACAATCACTGTTCAGACGTGTATAGAATTTAATCGTAAGTGGGATAGAGTTAGAGTTTTGGTGTTGGGCCCATCATGTGATCTCACCTATTACTGTGTGACCTGCAGATACAGTATATAGGGATAGCTAGAAACTCTACTAGTACCTCATTACTTTTTTTAATAATAGTTTTAAAATATAATTATTATTATTTTCCCCAAATTTATAGGTTAATACAGCATTTCTAATTGTGGGGCTAGTTATATAGTTGCCATCTCTCAATATCACATAAAGGTTTATACAAGCCACCAAATTTCTTCAAGAGCCGTGTTATGGCCTGGAATGTTGTCCTTTTACTGTTTTCTTTGGACATCTCTGCCCCTGTCCTCCCAGCATCGTGGCTAGCAGGAAGCAATGCCACCACCTGCTCAAGCTCAGCCAATCACGCACGAGCAGGGGCTGTCAATCAACCCATGGAGAAACGCCACTTAAGAGTTGGCCAAGTAGGTTGAGAAGCAGCAGCTTTTTAAATCAGTGTTTCCCAAACGCGGTCCTCACGTACCCCCAACAGGCCATGTTTTCACTATAGCTGAAATAGAGCACAGGTGAAATAATCAGCTGATAGGTGAGAGCAGGTTATTAACCATGGTTACTGATCAGCTGATTATTTTACCTGTGCTCTAGTTCTGCTATACTGAAAACCTGGCCTGTTGGGGGGTACGTGAGGACTGCGTTTGGGAAACACTGTTTTAAATGGAGGCCATAGTATGTACATGTACGGATTTTTTTTAGCTCCATAATACATGGCACTTTATGACATCTACACTTGAGTTCAGAAAAAAGCTGTTTACTAAAAAGATCTATGTAATAAGGGGTTTTGTTTTGTTAGAACAGGGCTGCCTATACTGAAATATATCAGTGTGATCTACTCATGTGTGTGCTACTCATAAGAAAATCTGAGCTTGCATGTAAAATTGATCTTCGTTTAATACATGGACTATAATTATTGTGCTGAATCCCCCCTTTTTTTTTAATTGAGGTCATCATAGTGGTGGGAATATAGTTCTGCAAAAAACATATTTACCTTTGTTTTAACTTACAATACTATCACTGCCAGCTGAAACAGATATGGGAAAACAAACAAGAGTTGTGTGATTTACAGATCTATTGGTATGTGCATACGTCCTTTTGTGAAAAAGCTGTAGAAGAGAATTGATGAGGAACATTTAAATTGTATACGCACTGGTAGAATTTAATGTGGGACAGGAAATGGGATGTGGATCAGATCACTAGATAGAAGCTTTATGACCCATGGGAGATAGGTAATTCTTGCAGTAGACCTCTGTCTGCTCATTTGAATGTTTCTTCCTTCTTGTCTGCCACGGTAATGAATAGCTCATGATTGCATACATTTTGTGTTACTTAGGAACCACTGGTTTACACTGCTTAGGAACATCTCTTTTTAAAAGATCCCATTTTTTTCACACATACACTGACTTAGATGTTGAATCCTCTCAATAGTTAAACAGAAGCTTATAGCACAGGGTTATTTAGGGCCAGATTACAAGTGGAGCGCAAAATATTGCCACTTGTAATGGCTGGTTATCACGTGCCCGAAACGGCGATAGAATTAGCGCTCATCTTGAAATCTAGGCCTTAATGTCTTAACTTTACAATGACCTTTTATGGCTTCAATTGTCACACAGTAGACTATATTCAGTTAGATTATCTTTGGTTCTTAAAGGGACATTAAACACTTTGAAATGGTAACATTAAATAATAAATCATATATATATATATATATATACTGGATATGTATATATATATATATATATATATATATATATATATATATATATATATATATATATATATATATATATATATAAAGTCTGCAATATACTTTCATGATTTATTTTGTCCCCTTTTCCTGTAATTCCATCCTGAAATTGTGAGCTTTTCAGTTCCTGTTAGAAATGGAAGTGCAGAACACTGTTATATTCCACACAGCCATTGGCTGCACACTCTAGTGACCTATTTATAACTGTCCCTAATTCGCCACAGCAGGGAAGGTAACCTAAGTTACAACATGGCAGCTCCCATTGTTTTATAGACATTAAAACTTCACACTTATTTTATCACTATTTAAACAGCTAATTAAACATCTACATGTTACTCTCAGACTAATTTTTTCTTTGAATACATCTATCTAGCATATATTTAGTGTTTAATGTCCCTTTCATTTCTAATTGTGCTACTCCTACATGTTGTGGTTAAAATCAGTGGCACTGCCCTAATGTGAAATTTGAGACATTGGGGCCGAATTATCAAGCTCTGAATGGAGCTTGATGCCCCCGTTTCCAAAACAGAAGTTATGAAGCAGCAGTCTAAAGACCACTGCTCCATAACTTGTCCATCTGCTCTGAGGCTGCAGACAGAAATCAACTCGATCGAATACGATCAGGTTGATTGACATCCCCTGCTTGTGGCCGATTGACCGCGAATCTGCAGGGGGCGGTATTGCACCAGCAGTTCACAAAAACTGCTGGCGCAATGATAAATGCTGACAGCGTATGCTGTCTGCATTTATCGATGTGCAGCGGACATGATACTCTACATCGTATCATGTTCGCTCACACTATGATAAATATACCCCTCTATGTTTAACTGAAAGTCTCCAATGCTCTTAGGATTTGGAAGAGGGAAATTACAGGAATACCAGGAACAAAAATAATTATTTTAATACACTATTAGGAAGGGCATAAAAGTCTATTTATAAATGTATAGTATATATCACCAATTCAATGCTGCATTACAAAAGATATGCATAAAACAAATGGTTAAGTGTTAAAAAAAATCATAAGCAAGATTTGCAAATTTTTACGGTTGCAAAGCACTCCAGAGGTACACTCATAGAAAAGTATTTTGGGACTGTTTATCTTATTGCTTCTGTTTGACTGTAACAGCCAGTTGTAAATGGACTCTTGCACTGGTTTAAGCAATCACTGTGCAGCATATTATGCAGATTTGATTTTTAATTGAATGCCCTTTTAACACTAAAAATTAAATATATGCATATCTTACTTAAAGGGATAAAAAGGTATGTATTTCCATGCAAAATAGAAGCATTTCTGCAATATACTTTCATTAGCAAAAATACTTTTAGTAAAAGTCATTACTGTCTTTCTGTGGCATACGCACATATCCTGTAAGGGTCTGTGCACCAGTATTCAAACACCAAACCTTCTCAGAGAGCTGGTAGTGGTGTGTATTGCTTCTGAAGACATAATTTGTGTCATACAAGCCCCTGCTGACTCTATGAGAAGGTGTAGTGTTTGAATATTGGTGCACAAGACTTAGCAGGATATGTGCGTATGCTGCAGAAAAATAGTAATAACTTTTACTAGAAGCATTTTTGCTAATCAAAGTATATTGAGAAAATTATTTTATTTTTAATTGAAATGCACCCGTGAACAATTCACTTTTGACCTTTCTATCCCTTTAAGTGTCCCTAGGATTTTTCACCCTATACATACTATTCATGTAGTCACTTACATGTACTGTATGTATTGCATTTCATTGGCCATAATTTGCAGTCAAGTTTGGACCTTATTGAATACATTTTTCAAATACAAAGTTCAATAGATTACTAAGTATATTACTTGACAATATTCGATCGGGTTGACACCCCCCTGCTAATGGCCGATTGGCCGCGAATCTGCAGGGGGCGGTGTTGCACCAGCAGCTCACAAGAGCTGCTGGTGCAATGCTGAATGCGGAGAGTGTATTGCTTTCCGCATTCAGCGAGGTCTGTCGGACATGATCCGCACTGTCGGATCATGTCCGACAGGCATTTCATAGATAGGGGCCTCAGAGCATATTATTTTTGCATTAGAATGCCCCTTTAACTTAAAGTTGTTAGTTGAAATGAAACCGGTATTTGTTTAAATTCCCATAACTCAGGCAGATATGTTCTCATACTGTATGTACTATGTGATGGCCTTCTGTCTACAAATTACTAGTAAAGACATCCGTACCTGCTGTTTATATATATATATATCAAAAGTCAAAATAGCGTGTAGCCCAGCACTCCAACCAGGTGGAGCAGCCACAACCTGGGTGCAATCCTTATAAGAGATAGTTAAAGAACAATGTAGAAGAAGGGCACTCTCAGGGTTTGTATAGAGACAAATATTTTCTTTATTCCTAGAACATTAATACATGGTCGACGTTTCGGCCCTCAGTTGGGCCTTTATCAGGACAGGTATTATCTTTAAACTGCCGAGTGGCAGTAGTCATAGATCCAAACAAGCATCTATCTATGGATCTATGATTACTGCCACTCGGCAGTTAAAGATAATACCTGTCCAGATGAAGGCCCAACTGAGGGCCGAAACGTCGACCATGTATTAATGTTCTAGGAATAAAGAAAATATTTGTCTCTATACAAACCCTGAGAGTGCCCTTCTTCTACATTGTTCTTTATATATATATATATATATATATATTTAAATATATATTATCAGGACAGGTTCAGATAGTGCTGGGTAGTGGGAGGTTGTTGTTTATCAAAACAAACTTTGATTATAAATATGAAATAAATGAATAAGACACAGGTGTGTAACTTGCAAGGGTGCAATACTGTTTGCCTCTTTATTTGAAAGATATGGAGCGCAAGCCCACAAAAGCCACCAAATTTGCTACTACTTTCTCCCAGAGTGCAGCACAGAGCAATGTGTTGAAAGGGTTTAATGTTTAAGGAGTAGACTGCAACAACTAAACACCACTGCCAGCAGAAACTGTACAACTAAATAGTTTCATGGGTATTGCTTTTCATGTACAGTAAGCTCTCACAGCAGTAAAGAAGTTAATGTCTCTCTCTTAAAAACCACAAGGTTGGATAATTTTGTAAAATACCTTCTCTGTACTAAGGACAACATGGATAACTCCAGGTACTAAACTTGGCAACCTTTACCATGCACAACCTGAGCCATGGATATGGGGTGGTTGGAGACTGTTATAGAAAGGGCCAAATTCTCAATGACTGTTGGTGACTTTTATGGATGAGGGGTGTTGGAGTATGTTGATGGGGTGAAGGACATGGGGAAGGTTCTAGCAGCTGTTAAACATTATTTTATGATATTCTCTTTATTTCTTTTTAACACTGGGTTTCTTCTCTTCAGCTTCCTCCTCTTCTTCTGCTTCTTTTTCTTCCTCTCCTTCCTCACCTTCTTCCTCACCTTCTTCCTCGCCCTCCTCTTCAGCTTCCTCTTCTCCTTCCTCACCTGTAAAGATAAGCACAATCAGCAACTATCGCAACTGAGCCAGGTGTGTACTATGCCAAAGTTTGACAATGCAACCAAAATTTGAGATGGCCACTTTTCTCATTTACACTATATTTTCATGCTTTTCAAATTGCAATACTGGTGGGGAATGGATAAGTGCCTTGATTGTCTACCACCTGACAATTAAAGGGACACTAAATACAATTCATGCACCTCCCTCTAATCAAGGTGCTGCCATTATAGAACTTAGGTTACACTGCAGGTATCTAAAGGAGAGTTACTGCACATGTGGAAATACGTCAGCACTGGATTGTAGTAAAAGGCAGATTTCAACATGGCAGTACCCACAACAAAATGGAGCAGAGAATAACAATACTATGCTTATCAAAAGTATTTAGTGTTTAATGTCCCTTTTAAAGTAAGGCCTTTTGTGTGTGTTTGGCAACATCTAAAAGTGTGTTATGTGGCAGCATTTTGATTGAATGATCTAATATGTTAGAGAAGTTTATTATTGTACTATTGATTACATATAAGTATGTGTTTAACCCCTGCAATGTGGTTAAATAAAGAGTTAAAGTCAGAGCAACAGTGCATTACTGGGACCTAGAGGAAAACATATCAAGTGAGCAAATGACAATATTTGCAAGTAGTAAGCTACTGGTACTGAGAGTACACATTAATGGGTTTCAACAAACAATACCAAGAAAACTAACTAAATTTGATAAGAGAAGTAAATTGCAATTTCTTGCTCTATCTGAATGATGACATTTTTAATATGGACTTTAATTTCCCTTATTTTGTTTGTCTGGGTGTATGAGAGTAAGTGTGTGTGTGTGTGTATGTGTATATTAATATATTTATGTAAATTGTCAAGCCATGCATTATACAGAAGCTTAATGTATTAAGATCCATATCATTTTACAGAACCCTTAATCATTAACAACATACAAATACTAGTGTATAGGTACTTACTAAAATCAAACAGATCAATATAAACATTATCCCTTTCTAGATTCTCAGCATGATCACAGTACAGTATATTCTCTTTTGGAATATAGATATTTATTTCACAGTGAGAGGTCCTCATCAGTGTAGAGATATAAATCGTATGATAAGGTGCAAGCTTTTAATTTTAAGTATACAGATCACAAGTATTATTGTACAGCACCATCTGTTTGTTTGTAACTAGTCTTTACCTTCTCCCTCAGCCTCCTCTCCTCCTTCCTCTTCTCCTTCCTCTTCTTCTTCCTCCGGGGGTTCTGCTTTGGCCTCTTCTGCTTTAGAAGACTCAATGGTCTCTTCTATGTCCAGTTGATCCTCCTGAACATGGCTAGCATAATAGGATGGGAATGCACGTGAAGAAACATAAGAGCTGCTCTGAAGGCTATAGCTAGAGCGACCAAATATAGGAGAGCTCTGTGTGAAACCACTGGTCATGCTCCCAATGCCAGAAAACGTTAGACGAGTCTCTTCCCCTTCCAATAATTTCCTAGAGGATGACATAGTTAACACGTGAATGAACACAGAAAAACTAAATTATTTGGGTAATGTACATAACATGAAGGATGGGGCATTGTTCTAGAAACAGAGACAACTGGATACTAGAAAAGAAACTATGGAAGAGCATTAGCTGGAAATATTGATTAAAGTGGATAGAAACATGGATGTTGTATCATCAACTGACATATGGGAATATAGTCTAGACAAGTTTACTAGAGAATGGATCACCTCGCAGAACAGACAGACATGAAGCCAAAACAATCCTATCTTAAGAATAATACTGGCCATTGAACTTTAATTACATAAATATCTTAGGAATGAATGTAAAGGCCATTAGCGATGTGAGCTTTCATCTTACTGGTGTGGAGAAATGGGTACCTGTATGCGGCAATCTCTATATCAAGAGCCATCTTGACATTCAACAAATCCTGGTACTCCTTCAGGTATCTAGCCATCTCACTCTTGGTGTTCCTCAGCTCATCTTCTAGTCTGCCTATGGCATCCTGAGGAATAAAGTAAAACATTTAGAGGAACTGTTGCAATAATTGAGGTTATCCTAGCCTTATGGAAATTCTACATCCTCAATAGTTTAGAACAACTTGCTACCTCACAAATAAGAGCAGATAATCAGCTAGTAATGTTCTTCAAAGCTTACATGCTAAACAGAAAGGTGTCTCTCCAGCCACATAGAAACTGTAAATATGCTGCATTCAAACACAATGATCTGCCCTACTTCCAGGAGCTTTATACAGATAGTACAGTGGTGACAATTCTGTACAGTTATATGCAATTGCTTGCCATTTTATTTGACATGTCTCTTAATAGGTAGATGATAGATAGATTGATAGATAGATAGATAGATAGATAGATGGATAGAGATAGATAGATAAATAGATAGATAGATAGATAGATAGATAGATAGATAGATAGATAGATAGATAGATAGATAGATAGATAGATAGATAGATGATAGACAGAGAATGAAAAACCATAAGAATTAAAAATGTACAGAATACTATTCTTTTGCATGACTATGAACTCGCTATTAGTGTTGCTGATTTCAAGGGTATGAACACACAGTTAGCACTGCCCTGCTCTTTCAGACAACACTAAAATAACTTTAAGATTTCGCACACCAAACCATGTATCATCACAAACCATTTTAAATAAACATTTAGAAGTCTGTAATCATTTCACAAAGAAATTCCTATCAGAACAACTGGGTATTAAGGACAGAGATATATGCCAATATATAATAATAACCATTTTTCTGGATCCGTAAGTTGGCAAATTTAAGAAAAAAATGTAGTGTGACATAAATGTTCTGCTAAATCTATTATTCATATATCTATACACCCCTCTGTGTGCACTAAGTACCTGCATTCCGGCAATTTCTGAGCCCTGCTTGTCCTCCAACTCTTGGATCTGCCTTTGCAGTGATTCGTTTACCCCTCTACAAGCTTCAATTTCCAGACCTTTGGCCTTGAGTAGCCTCCGGCTTTCGGACATTTCGTCTTTGGCAGCCCGCACAGCATCTGTATTGCGCGCAGCACTTTGCGTCAAAACAGTGAATCTGGATTTGAACCACTCCTCCGCGGATTGCATGTTCTTGGCTGCCAGCTTCTCATACTGAGCCCTAATATCTCGAAGTGCAGAGCTCAGGTCTGGCTTGGCCACGTCTACCTCCAGGGAAATCTGGGCATATTGAACTTGTGACTGTAATTGCGCCAGTTCTTCTTCGTGTACCTTCTTCAGGAATGCAATCTCATCCAGCAGGCTCTCCATCCTCTTCTCCAGTTCTACCCTTGCCAGGGCTGCCTCATCGGCCTCTTTTCTTACTTCTAGCAGCCTGACCTCTGCGTCTTCTCTGTTCATGACCTCTTCTTCATAACGTGCCTGCAAATTTTTTAGCGTTTCTTCCAACCTCTCCCTTTCCCCACGTATGCTCTGGCAGTCTCCGGTGGCATCTTCTTGAGCCATGCGCAATTCCCTGACCTCATGCTCATAGAGATCGCGCAGTCTGGAAGGCTCATTGTGTTTTTGACGCAAAAGAAGCAGCTCAGCTTCTAGCACTTTATTGCGCTGTTCCAACTCATGCACCCTCTCGATGAAGTTAGCGAAGCGATCATTGAGGTCCTGCAGCTGAGCCTTTTCCTGGGTGCGTACTATTTTTAGATCACTGCTAATAGCGGCTACTTGGGTGAGGTCCAGGCTATCGGTGTGGTGGGGCAACAGGGTGGAGGAGGTCGTGGTGTAACTTCTGCGCTGAATGGTGGAGGACACTGATGGGGAGTAGCTGGTCCTGCTGGGTGAACCATAGCTGCTCCTGATGTGCAGCCTGGGACTGCTCTCCACCACCCTGCGCTTGTAAGAGGAGTAGTATGGATCAAAGCTGTATGAGCTCATGGTGCCGGCTGGGACAGGGAGAGTGAGGAGCACCTCTTATAAAGAGCTGGGCAAGAGTGCTGCGCATGCGCGGTGGCAGGAGCCAAGCGCTCATTCAGCACCATGGACAGCCGCGAGTTCATCCTGTCATGTAGAGCGTTACTTACACCCTTAGCTTCCCATAAGCCTATCTATACACCGCCTACAATAGTGCTGTTCTCTACACTGTAGTGACACTTTATTTCCATCTATTAACATATTAACATTACCTAAACATAATGTTCACTAAACACATCTCTAAGATTTTATTTTATGTTTTATTTAACTGCTACGCTCGTTAAATTCATCAGTCTCATTATTTTTCTGCAGACAGCAATTGATTCCCATTTGACCTTCTATTTAACAGAGCCCCTAGCACACACATACGCAAAATACATGCTGCAGAACTTTCTCTCTCTCTCTCTCTCTCTCTCTCTCTTTCTCTCTCTCTCTCTCTCTCATTCACTCTGCCTCTCTCTCTGTCTCTCTCTCTCTCTCTCTCTCTCTCTCTCTCATTTTTCTGTCTGTCTGTCTCTGTCATCTATCTATCTATCTACCATCTTTCATTTATCTGTCTGTCTGTCTCTGTCATCTATCTATCTATCTATCTATCTATATCTATCTATCTATCTATCATTTATCTGTTTGTCTGTCTGTCTCTGTCATCTATCTATCTATATATCTATCTATCATGTATCTGTTTGTCTGTCTGTCTCTGTCATCTATCTATCTATCTATCTATCTATCTATCTATCTATCATCCATATCTCTCTCTCTCTCTCTCTCTCTCTCTCATTTTTCTGTCTGTCTCTGTCATCTATATATCAATCTATCATCTATCTATCATTTATCTGTTTGTTTGTTTGTCTGTCTGTCTCTGTCATCTATCTATCTATCTATCTATCTATCAATCTATCTATCATTTATCTGTATGTCTGTCTCTGTCATCTATCTATCTATCTATCATTATCTGTCTTTCTGTCTCTGTCATCTATCTATCTATCTATCTATCTATCTATCTATCTATCATTTATCTGTATGTCTGTCTCTGTCATCTATCTATCATTATCTGTCTGTCTGTCTCTGTCATCTATCTATCTATCTATCATTTATCTGTATGTCTGTCTCTGTCATCTATCTATCATCTAGCTAGCTATCTATCATGTATCTGTTTATTGTCTGTCTGTCTCTGTCATCTATCTATCTATCAATCATTATCTGTCTGTCTGTCTCTGTCATCTATCTATCTATCTATCATTTATCTGTATGTCTGTCTCTGTCATCTATCTATCATCTATCTATCATGTATCTGTTTATTGTCTGTCTGTCTGTCTGTCTGTCTGTCTGTCTGTCTCTGTCATCTATCTATCATCTATCTGTCTGTCTGCCTCTGTCATCTATCTCTTTATCAATCTATCATCTATTTATCTATCTATCTATCTATCTATCTATCTATCTGTCTGTCTGTCTGTCTGTCTCTATCATCTAATATATCTATCTATCTATCTATCTATCTATCTATCTATCTATCTATCTATATCATCTATCTATCTTTCTATCTATCCATCTATCTATCTAGCACTGCAGAATCTGTTGGCCCTCTACAAATAACCAATAAATATATATATTATCCATCCATATAATCTATCTATCTGATCTATGTGATTTCTGTCTGGATCTATAACAACTTATATTTACATATACTGCATCCTCACAGCTCAACCTAAAAATGGAAAGCTAGACTTGTGATCACACTGCATTTGTGCTTCAGGCTTATTTTAAACTAATATTAGGATGTGGTACTTGGTTAAAAATTGTGTATTAGACTCACTGCTATTAGTGCCACAGTATATGTAAGTACTGATTAGAGGCTTTTTACCTCTGTAATGTATCTTCATGAATCTGTAATGTTTGTTCCTGTGTGTTAGGTGACTTTAGAGGTTAAATCAGAGGAGAAGGTGAACCTATGGAACAAATGTGTGAGTGGTCACTTGCTGGCTTGACTGTAATTGTCTAGTTTCAGTAGCTTAAGTTGTTTTACATTATTATTTTCTTATCAATTCATACTGTACATAAACAATGAAGCTTAAATTGTGTGTGACTGTGTATGTGTAAATAATGGAATTTTAAGATTTTTTTTTTGTTTCTTTCATTAATGTACCTTTATATACAGTATATATATATATATATATATATATATATATATATATATATATATATAGAGAGAGAGAGAGAGAGAGATAGATAGATAGATAGATAGATAGATAGATAGTCTAAAATGTTCACCAACATGGCCTAAAATATTTAATTATGAAGCTTTCTCTGCATGATACTTGGTTTTTATTTTTTCTGATATATATATATATATATATATATATATATATATATATATATATATATATATAAGTACACTGTCCAGCTTAGTATACTCCACCATGACACAGCTGCCAGGGTGCTCTCCAGAGTCATAGCATCAGTAAGCAAAAAGAACGCAGTCGCTGATTCAAAAAATGTCAATAACATTTAGTTATTGAGTCTCCATAATTAAATGTGATTAACTGTTTTTGAATCAGTGAGTACCTTCTTTCTGTTTATAGATACATATATATAAACATATGTGTGTAAACATTGTTTGAATTTATTTTAAACTAACAGGATACGCATATTTGTGTCCAAATTTTGACAAATCTGATTACTGGTTGAACAATCCTCTCTGATCTGTTAGTGGACAGTCACAGCTTTCCACAAACTTAAAGGGACATTCCAGCCAAATTTGAAATGCAGATAGATTTACTACATCTTTGAATAGAAACATATTTGCAATATACATGTATTGGCAAAAATGCTTCTAGTAAGAGTTATCACTGTTTTAGTGTTACCATTTTTCTCGGCACGTGCAAGTGAAGCATAGCTAGATATTGTCACTGCACCCACATTTTAAATAATACAGCTGCTCAGATCATCAGTGGGGCTTGTATCATGTCAGCAAGTAACAAATTGAGTCATTACCAGATGGTTCAAGCACATTAGGCTCTCTGAACAAGTGTTGCGTTTAAAATGCTGGTGCACGGTGCATACTTAAATACACTTTTGAAACAGCTATAGCTTTTATTAGAAGCATTTTTGCTAATATTACAAAATGTATTCTGTTCAATACCGAAATGCACCCATGTGGTTTCCAATTTTGGCTGGAATATCCCGTTAAAAAATAAATTGTAGCTTTATTTAGGAGAGGGACAGATGCTCCAACATATAATGTCCCTTTAAATAAAACAGGAACATTTTAGGATGTGAACATTTTCTGCTCTGCTCAATCATTTTCTTTAAATTATGTTTAGGGCTTAAATCTTTAAAATTGTTTTTAGTCAAATATCTAAAATGCAAGCTCACTTTTATTTTTGTTATGGCTTATGTTTAAAGGGACACTGTACCCAAATTTTTTCTTTCACGATTCTGATAGAGCATGCAATTTTAAGCATCTTTCTAATTTACTCCTATTGTCAAATTTTCTTTATTCTCTTGGTATCTATATTTGAAAAGCAAGAATTTAAGTTTAGATGCCGGCCCATTTTTGGTGAACAACCTGGGTTGTCCTTGCTGATTGGACAGCACCAATAAACAAGTACTGTCCATGGTTCTGAACCACAAATTGGCTGGCTCCTTAGCTTAGATGTCTTCTTTTTCAAATAAAGAAAGCAAGAGAACGAAGAAAAATTGATAATAGGAGTAAATTAGAAAGTTGCTTAAAATTGCTTGCTCTATATGAACCACAAAAGAAAAAATTTGGGTTCAGTGTCCCTTTAAATGAAAATTTCTGTAATAATTCTATGACATAGCATGGCCATTTACTTAGAGTGGAACTTAAAGGGACATGAAGCCCAATTTTTCTTTTTCTTTCATGATTCGGATAGAACATATTTATTTAAACAAATTTCTCATTTACTTCTATTATCTTATTTGCTTAATTCTCTTGATATCCTTTGCTGAAAAGCATATCTAGATAGGCTCAGTAGCTGCTGATTGGTGGCTGCACATTGATGCATCGTGTGATTGGCTCAGCCATGTGCATTGCTATTTCTTCAACAAAGGATATCTAAAGAATGAAGCAAATTAGATAATAGAAGTAAATTGGGATGTTGTTTAAAATTGTAATCTCTATCTAAATGATGAAATAATTTTTGGGGGGTTTAATGTCCCTTTAAGGTGCAACACCAGTTAGGTAATCAAACTCAATGTTATTTAAACGGACGGTAAGGTGAAAATGACATGTTCCCTTTTGAAACAGAGCATTCCATTTTAGAGAAACTTTAAATTATTATTATTATTATCAGTTATTTGTAGAGAGCCAACAGATTCCGCAGTGCTAAATTTACTTCTGTCATCAAATTTGCTTTGTACTCTTGGTTTCCTTTGTTGAAGAGTAGCATGTTTCAAACTAATAGGAGCTTAGGCGTGTGCACAAGTCTATTGCAGTAGTGTTTGCAACTATGTATAATATGGCTATTGCAAACGTTGCCAGATGGCTAACGACAGGTGCATGCTGCTGAGCTCACCTGGGATTACTTTTTAACAAAGCATACAAAAAAAACTATGCAACATCGATAATAGAAGTAAAATGAAAAGTTGGTTAAAATGTCATACTCCATCAAATCAATTTAAATTTAATTTTGACTGTACAGTCTACTTAAATACAATGATTGACCTTTTAGTAAAACTGTATGCGTTCATTTATGTGTTCTGTAGTGGCACACACTGTTCTGGACGTTTACAGGAATATCTCTGCAGTAAAATGCTCTGCAGTGGATCAGGATACTCTGCAGTGGCAAATGATGTTCAGCATGGTGTTTCCTATGCGTTCTGCAATGTTAGATAGTTTTACACTCTTTTAGATTATCCTATGATGTATAGTATGTGCAGCAACACATACAAATCACTACACAATACCACACCACACATATGAAGAAGGAGGTGTCACTAAAGAGTTAAATCCCTACTGACCATTCACTTCTCGGACTGTTATAATAGATTGATTACATTATGAGGGCTGCTTGCTGAGCTGTCTCCTGGCAGTTGCATTCCTGGGACAGGGAGGGTCCATATTCTGCAGGATGCTGCAGTCTCTTTGGCAAATGTTCAACACTGCAGCAACTTGAGAGCTGGGGATGATGTGAAAAAGAGGGAGGGTGAAGAGGTGGAGGAAGTGAAGAGAGAGAAAGAGAAAGAAATTGGAATGAAAATTTCATAGGATGATTAAAGAGGGAGATAAAGAATGACAGGGAAAGGTGAGTGTGGGAGGACAGGATAGCTGGAGGCACAGATAGATGGTGCAAGAGAAAAACACATACACAATGTACCATAAGAGAAAACCAATCCAAAGTGAGTTCCTAGCTCTGTAGCTGCATAGCATTTCTAAGTATTTGAACACTGACACACAGCACATATTAGAGTTTATTTCTCAATGATGTTAAGTGCCAAAGAGATCTGATGCACCATAATCTGAGCTGTGTCAATTACTTTTTGACAACATATCATCCTGCAAATAAATACACAGTGCCACAGACCGATATCTGTTGCCACAAAGTAGATAATTTTGTCATAAAATAGCATACAGTGTTTCAAACAATATACTGTGACACAAATGAAAGTGATGGTAAACACTACTGTTGTATAATTGTGTACATACATTCTTCATACCTCAAATAGCTAAACCGCCACCTTATTTATATTTTTATGGCTTAGTTTCTAGTGATATGTTTGCGCTGATTGGCTCCGTCCCTCATATTTTTCATTACAGCATTGAAGGGACATGCATTGCGGTCCTACCTGCTCTACACGTCAGAGCCTCTGCTCACTCCCGAAAGGTATATGAAATAGCGCATACGTAAGTATCTCCATGATGTATACCAAGTAATCATTGAATCACAAGATTTAATCTTTACTTGGTTTAGCAGAGTAGTGACTCGCAATCTAGTGAGCAATTGTACCCTTACTTAAAAAAACAAGCATTTTAAATAATATTTTATCAAACAGTAATTTAAAAATGATAGATGATGAATTATAGAAGATGTGCGGTATATTGCGCATGCACATCCTACTGTCATTGAAGTAAGCCTGTCAAACATCCCGCTTTCATTGTAGTAAGCCTGTTGAATGACAGGCTTACTGATTGGATGCCACTGAACATTGGAGATTGTGCTACCGCGGTGGGCAGGAGGAGTCTCGCTTCATAGTGAAATGTTCAATCGTGTATTATAAGTATATTTGAATAGTATTACTTAGACAAAAATGTAATTACATGTACAATAGGATAAATTAATAACTTAAATAGGTTTTGTTAAAACGGAATTTATCATCACTTTAAGGTATGGTGCATATATCAAGATACTGTGCTATATATTTCCATTCTGTCCCATAAAGTCACTAGATATGTGTAATTCGTTTCGGATCGATTCAGAAATTCGGAAAATTCGGAAAATTCGGAGATTCGGATCAAACCGAATTTCCGAATTAAAATACTGCCGAATTTACCGAATAAATCCGAATTAGTTCGGATTTATTTGGTAAATTCAGATGGCCATGGATTACACTAGTATTGTACAGTATATTAGGTTATATCACTCTGCTATGGGTTACACCTAATATACAGTACATAATACTAGTCTAATCCCACCTAACACTTACCGAAATTACGAATTTCCGAACCAAATCGAACCGAATCCAGCCGAATTTCTTCGAATCCGAATGAATCCGAAACGAATCCGAACTGAATCAATTCAAAATTTTCCGAATTCGAATCGATCCGAACCGAAATTCGAAAAATTCCGAATCGATCCGAACCGAACCAAATTTTTTTTGCCATGCACATATCTAAAAGTCACCATATACTGCCAAAGCCCATATTAAGTTGATTATTACCATATATTTTCAAGAACAGCAACACATTAGTAAATGATGTTGCTTATATAAAGTATCAAAAATAAATATACTGTGTTGCAGTTTAGCAATTTATAGCAGTCATCAGTATTGCATGGTTAGCCCACTACGATTAGCATATAAGCGACAAATACATATTAGGTGTAAGAGATGTGCATTTGTTTTCAGACAAATGCACATTCGTCACAAAATTTAATTTTCGTTTAGTTTTAATAAAACTAAAATCTGAATAAATACACCAACAAAAATAAAGAAAATGAATAAAAATACAAAAATTGTTAGTATTTATTTGCTTAAAGTGACAGTTTAGTCAAAATTAAACTTTCATGGCTCAGATAGGGCATGTAATTTTAAACAACTTTCCAATATACTTTAATCATCAAACTTACTTTGTTCTCTTGGTATTCTTTGTTGAAAGCTAAACCTAGGTAGGCTCATACAGTAATTTCTAAGCTCTTGAAGGCCGCCTCTTAGCTGAGTGCATTTGACAGTTTTTCACAGCTAGTTCATGTGTGCCATATAGATACCATTGTGCTCATGCCCATGAAGTTATTTATGAGTCTGCACTGATCAGCTAAAATGCAAGTCTGTGAAAAGAACTGAAATAAGGGTGCAGTCTGCAGAGGCTTAGATACAAGGTAATCACAAAGATAAAAAGTATATTAATATAACTGTGTTGGTTATTGAAAACTTGGGAATAGGTAATAAAGGGATTATCTATCTTTTTAAATAATAACAATTCTGGAGTAGACTGTCCCTTTAATAATTATCTTAACGTGCTCTCCATGCTGTGAGAAAGTTTTGAAACGTTTAAATTCGTTTTCATGAAAACAAATGTAAATGTTTAGCAAAAATTCAATTTACGAAACAAAAAACGAATAGTGCAGCCAACTAAAATTTGGGGAAAATAATTTCTCAAAATATCCGAAAAGAAAATTTTGTTTGAAATGACATTTTCTTCCCTGCACATCTCTATTAAGTATGAGGAATACACATTATGTTTCATAGTAAACTTTCTTAAACTGAATAGGAAAATAACATGAGTGTGCATGAGGCTCACTCCCTTGCAGGTCCCGGGACAGGAATACTGATTTGCTGCTTAAAGTCCTTTACAATGGGGTGTGAATAGTTAGGACATTTTTAAGTAAAATATCTTTCTTTTTTACGTAGAGATGTTCAAGTGATATTTTCTAGTCAGTTTTTTACAGCTATGCTGCATTACTTTCAAGTGTTTCAACATTTGGGTATCATGACTCTTTAAACATTGTTCACAAAGAGCACCCGGTAAAGGTGTAGTTTAGCGTCCCAAATTCGGAAGGTACTAAATCCCGCAGGGGGGGGGGGCATGTATATGTTCCCAGCAGCAGTTGCGGTGCCTGGGAATGATACCTGTCCCGGGAACCTATCCATGACCCCCCTCCCCCACATTACCTTTCTGAAGTTATTCCCACAGTAAAGTGTAAGTTTCTACTTTCTGAAGTAATTCCCAAGGTAAAGTGTACATTTCTGAAATGTGGAGTTGATATCCATGCCCCCCCCCCCCCCAGCAGGATGTGGTACTTTCCGAATTTGGGATGCTAAACTACACCTTTATCGAGCACCCAAATTTAAGAGATTTTTAAACTTACTTTTTCTTTGCATAAATATCTTGTAGATTATCCATTTACTTAGCCCATCTTGGAGTGTTTTTTGTAAAAATGTATAGTTTTGCTTATTTTTAAATAATATTATGCTAATTGTCAGACTCCTAACCAAACCCCAAAGTTTTAGGTGTATACTGATGTCTTCAGACTCCTGGTTGTGTAATAGGCCTTTTCATATACAGAGCAGACATCTCGCTCTCCTTTACAACTCACAAATAAGGCGCAACAAGCATTGAGAAAACTCAAGTCCTGTCATCGCAAAAACTCACAGGTTTTTATATCTGATAAAGGCTAGATCACTGTAATGTCAGCTAGCAGGGGTTAAACAGCTATCCTGTTATGATGATCAGATGTGACTTGTTTGAAATGACATTTTCTTCCCTGCACATCTCTATTAAGTATGAGGAATACACATTATGTTTCATAGTAAACTTTCTTAAACTGAATAGGAAAATAACATGAGTGTGCATGAGGCTCACTCCCTTGCAGGTCCCGGGACAGGAATACTGATTTGCTGCTTAAAGTCCTTTACAATGGGGTGTGAATAGTTAGGACATTTTTAAGTAAAATATCTTTCTTTTTTACATAGAGATGTTCAAGTGATATTTTCTAGTCAGTTTTTTACAGCTATGCTGCATTACTTTCAAGTGTTTCAACATTTGGGTATCATGACTCTTTAAACATTGTTCACAAAGAGCACCCGGTAAAGGTGTAGTTTAGCGTCCCAAATTCGGAAGGTACTAAATCCCGCAGGGGGGGGGGGCATGTATATGTTCCCAGCAGCAGTTGCGGTGCCTGGGAATGATACCTGTCCCGGGAACCTATCCATGACCCCCCTCCCCCACATTACCTTTCTGAAGTTATTCCCACAGTAAAGTGTAAGTTTCTACTTTCTGAAGTAATTCCCATGGTAAAGTGTACATTTCTGAAATGTGGAGTTGATATCCATGCCCCCCCCCCCAGCAGGATGTGGTACTTTCCGAATTTGGGATGCTAAACTTCACCTTTATCGAGCACCCAAATTTAAGAGATTTTTAAACTTACTTTTTCTTTGCATAAATGTCTTGTAGATTATCCATTTACTTAGCCCATCTTGGAGTGTTTTTTGTAAAAATGTATAGTTTTGCTTATTTTTAAATAATATTATGCTAATTGTCAGACTCCTAACCAAACCCCAAAGTTTTAGGTGTATACTGATGTCTTCAGACTCCTGGTTGTGTAATAGGCCTTTTCATATACAGAGCAGACATCTCGCTCTCCTTTACAACTCACAAATAAGGCGCAACAAGCATTGAGAAAACTCAAGTCCTGTCATCGCAAAAACTCACAGGTTTTTATATCTGATAAAGGCTAGATCACTGTAATGTCAGCTAGCAGGGGTTAAACAGCTATCCTGTTATGATGATCAGATGTGACTTGTTTGAAATGACATTTTCTTCCCTGCACATCTCTATTAAGTATGAGGAATACACATTATGTTTCATAGTAAACTTTCTTAAACTGAATAGGAAAATAACATGAGTGTGCATGAGGCTCACTCCCTTGCAGGTCCCGGGACAGGAATACTGATTTGCTGCTTAAAGTCCTTTACAATGGGGTGTGAATAGTTAGGACATTTTTAAGTAAAATATCTTTCTTTTTTACATAGAGATGTTCAAGTGATATTTTCTAGTCAGTTTTTTACAGCTATGCTGCATTACTTTCAAGTGTTTCAACATTTGGGTATCATGACTCTTTAAACATTGTTCACAAAGAGCACCCGGTAAAGGTGTAGTTTAGCGTCCCAAATTCGGAAGGTACTAAATCCCGCAGGGGGGGGGCATGTATATGTTCCCAGCAGCAGTTGCGGTGCCTGGGAATGATACCTGTCCCGGGAACCTATCCATGACCCCCCTCCCCCACATTCCCACATTACCTTTCTGAAGTTATTCCCACAGTAAAGTGTAAGTTTCTACTTTCTGAAGTAATTCCCATGGTAAAGTGTACATTTCTGAAATGTGGAGTTGATATCCATGCCCCCCCCCCCCAGCAGGATGTGGTACTTTCCGAATTTGGGATGCTAAACTACACCTTTATCGAGCACCCAAATTTAAGAGATTTTTAAACTTACTTTTTCTTTGCATAAATGTCTTGTAGATTATCCATTTACTTAGCCCATCTTGGAGTGTTTTTTGTAAAAATGTATAGTTTTGCTTATTTTTAAATAATATTATGCTAATTGTCAGACTCCTAACCAAACCCCAAAGTTTTAGGTGTATACTGATGTCTTCAGACTCCTGGTTGTGTAATAGGCCTTTTCATATACAGAGCAGACATCTCGCTCTCCTTTACAACTCACAAATAAGGCGCAACAAGCATTGAGAAAACTCAAGTCCTGTCATCGCAAAAACTCACAGGTTTTTATATCTGATAAAGGCTAGATCACTGTAATGTCAGCTAGCAGGGGTTAAACAGCTATCCTGTTATGATGATCAGATGTGACTTTGCCCAATCCAACTAGGAGGTTGAACTGAGAAAACCATAGGGGACTCTTTTTGAAAAGTGGCCCGTTGGCAGAGATGTTTAGTGTTACCTGTTTCACATGTTGTTTAGTTTCAGTTAATTATGTGTAGGATACGATAGCTTGGATATACCCCATGCCTCACTCTACCCTACACAGCCTGCTATTCTAAGATGTTTGACTTGAATTTATTATAAAGTAGCATATTCTCTCTTATACTATTATACCGAAGGAAGGCTATCCATAGGAAAATAAATAATAAATAGTCTACATATTTGTGTAAGGCACAATCTTTCCCTGGCGGCCGGCGGCCGAGGCCACAGGGAGACCAGTATTACGTTACATTAGATGCCATGTACAAAGAATCGCTACGCATCCCAACATTATAGTGATGGTATGGGCGGTATACTTTATGAAACAACAGAAATATGTTGGGTCACCAACTCACTTTCAAGTATGTAACATGATTACCTCAGTAATCCATATAATATAGTATTAGTAGGTTTTTTTTTTAAGTCCTGTCACTATTGTTGCTGCAGTTACCAATTTCTCACGAATATCCATTGCCACATCATAGATAATGCCCACTCTGCTCCAAAAAGATTACCATACATAAGGTCTCACCATTAAGACAGATATCAAGAGGGTCCTTTGTCAAATATCACATTTATTTATACCCTCACGTTGTGTATGTGCAGCGTAATTTATCCTCCCCATTGCATTTGGAACGTTAGACAGCTAGTTATGTTCTTAACTTTTAACCCAGTTGGGACTTTTTTCTTTATTGTTTTATATACCACACTATGCAAATAGTGATGTCGCGAACCTAAAATTTTCGGTTCGCGAACCGCGGACTCGAACTTCCGGTATTGTTCGCGAACGCGCGAACCGCGCGAACCACCATTGAATTCAATAGGCAGGCGAACTTTAAAACCTACAAGGACTCTTTCTGGCCACAATAGTGATGGAAAAGTTGTTTCAAGGGTCCTAACACCTGGACTGTTGCATGCTGGAGGGGGATCCCTGGCAAAACTCCCATGGAAAATTACATAGTTGATGCAGAGTCTGCTTTTAAGCCATAATGGGTCTAAATCAACTAACATTCCCAAAGTGGCTGTCTCAAAACATCCCGGACAGAAGATTGATTGATAGTGATAGATAGGATAGATAGATATACATAGATTGATAGTTAGATAGAATCGATAGAAGAGAAATAGATATATTTGTTAGATATATAATTACCCTAATAAATTCTAATAATCAAACATGCGTTCTTGGACCCAACTAGCTTGTGTCAATTAGTACTTTTCTTAGCACTTTAATCCCTGTTCCCCCCCCCCCCTATCGTGGGAGTTCTATATGGCCTGCCAGATTACCCTGAAAAATTATAATAATAAGACATGTGGTCTGCTACCTATTTTAACGAGGTTGTGTTTTAAGTACTACCATTCTTAGCACTTTAATCTCTGTAACTCCCCCTATTTGGTGAGGTCTATACGGCCTGGATGATTACCCATACAAAATATAATAATAAGACATCTGCTCTTGGTCTGCGACCCATGGTAACTATGTTGTGTTAATTAGTAATGTCCTTCGCATTTTAATAGCTGTTACTCATACTCACCCTATCGGTGGAGGTCTATATGGCCTGCATGATTACCCTTACAAAATATAACAACCAAACATATGTTCTGGGACCCATGGTAAGTAGGTTGTGTTATGTAGTACTGTTCTTTGCATTTTCATACCTGTTACAACACCAAATGGTGGCAGGTCTATCTGTCCTTCATGATTAGCTGCACCCAAACCCAAAAAAAAGCCGAGTGGTCTTAGACTAACACCCATGGCTAACTCTGTTGTTTCAATTAGTACTATTCTTAGCACTTTCATCCCTGTTACGGGCGGTCTACATGGCCATCATGATTAGCCGAACAAAATACTACAATCCAACCTTTGCTCAGTCTTCATAGGCCCTTCATTGTCTGTATTTTGATAGTACAGTTCTTATTATTTTTATAGCTGATACAACACCGAATGTTGTCAGCTCTATATGGCCTGCATGATTAGCTGCACCCAATACAAAAATAAATCCAAGCGGTCTTGGATTAACACCCATGGCTAACTCTGTTGTTTCAAGTAGTACTATTCTTAGCACTTTCATCTCATCATCCCTGTTACTTCCAGGACTCTCGGTGGTGGTGGTCTACATGGCCATCATGATTAGCCTAACCAAATACTACAATCCAACCTTGGCTCAGTCTTCCTAAGGCCCTTCATTGGCTGTATTTTGCTAGTACTGTTCTTATTACTACATGGTGGTCTACATGGCCATCATGATTAGCCTAACCAAATACTACAATCCAACCTTGGCTCAGTCTTCCTAAGGCCCTTCATTGGCTGTATTTTGGTAGTACTGTTCTTATTAGTTTAATAGCTGATACGACACCGAATGTTGTCAGCTCTATATGGCCTGCATGAATAGCCGCACCCAAAGCCAAAAAAAAGCCAAGCGGTTTTGCACTAACACCCATGGCTAACTCTGTTGTTTCAAGTTCTACTATTCTTAGCTCTTTCATCTCATCATCCCTGTTACTTCCAGGACTCTCGGTGGTGGTGGTCTACATGGCCATCATGATTAGCCTAACCAAATACTACAATCCAACCTTGGCCCAGTCTTCCTAAGGCCCTTCATTGGCTGTATTTTGGTAGTACTGTTCTTATTAGTTTAATAGCTGATACGACACCGAATGTTGTCAGCTCTATATGGCCTGCATGAATAGCCGCACCCAAAGCCAAAAAAAAGCCAAGCGGTTTTGCACTAACACCCATGGCTAACTCTGTTGTTTCAAGTTCTACTATTCTTAGCTCTTTCATCTCATCATCCCTGTTACTTCCAGGACTCTCAGTGGTGGTGGTCTACATGGCCATCAGGATTAGCCTAACCAAATACTACAATCCAACCTTGCCTCAGTCTTCCTAAGGCCCTTCATTGGCTGTATTTTGCTAGTACTGTTCTTATTACTACATGGTGGTCTACATGGCCATCATGATTAGCCTAACCAAATACTACAATCCAACCTTGGCCCAGTCTTCCTAAGGCCCTTCATTGGCTGTATTTTGGTAGTACTGTTCTTATTAGTTTAATAGCTGATACGACACCGAATGTTGTCAGCTCTATATGGCCTGCATGAATAGCCGCACCCAAAGCCAAAAAAAAGCCAAGCGGTTTTGCACTAACACCCATGGCTAACTCTGTTGTTTCAAGTTCTACTATTCTTAGCTCTTTCATCTCATCATCCCTGTTACTTCCAGGACTCTCGGTGGTGGTGGTCTACATGGCCATTAGGATTAGCCTAACCAAATACTACAATCCAACCTTGGCTCAGTCTTCCTAAAGCCCTTCATTGGCTGTATTTTGGTAGTACTGTTCTTATTAGTTTAATAGCTGATACGACACCGAATGTTGTCAGCTCTATATGGCCTGCATGAGTAGCCACACCCAAAGCCAAAAAAAAGCCAAGCGGTTTTGCACTAACACCCATGGCTAACTCTGTTGTTTCAAGTTCTACTATTCTTTGCACTTTCATCTCATCATCCCTGTTACTTCCAGGACTCTCGGTGGTGGTGGTCTACATGGCCATCAGGATTAGCCTAACCAAATACTACAATCCAACCTTGGCTCAGTCTTCCTAAGGCCCTTCATTGGCTGTATTTTGCTAGTACTGTTCTTATTACTACATGGTGGTCTACATGGCCATCATGATTAGCCTAACCAAATACTACAATGCAACCATGGCCCAGTCTTCCTAAGGCCCTTCATTGGCTGTATTTTGGTAGTACTGTTCTTATTAGTTTAATAGCTGATACGACACCGAATGTTGTCAGCTCTATATGGCCTGCATGAATAGCCGCACCCAAAGCCAAAAAAAAGCCAAGCGGTTTTGCACTAACACCCATGGCTAACTCTGTTGTTTCAAGTTCTACTATTCTTAGCTCTTTCATCTCATCATCCCTGTTACTTCCAGGACTCTCGGTGGTGGTGGTCTACATGGCCATCATGATTAGCCTAACCAAATACTACAATCCAACCTTGGCTCAGTCTTCCTAAGGCCCTTCATTGGCTGTATTTTGGTAGTACTGTCATCCTTTTGAATAAAAGATTACAGTAAAGGCATTGATTTTAGAAACCCACAGATCATTATTTGCAACCGTGAATTTAGAAAAAAAAAATGATTACACAGCCGTGACACTTATTTATGCTCAGGCCTTTTTAATACGAGGGTCCCGGAGCCTCAACCGAAACAACAGCATGAAAGAGGAGATATGTCATCCTTTTGAATAAAAGATTACAGGAAAGGCATTGATTTTAGAAACCCACAGATCATTATTTGCAACCGTGAATTTAGAAAAAAAAATTGATTACACACCCGTCACACTTATTTATGCTCAGGCCTTTTTAATACGAGGGTCCCGGAGCCTCAACCGAAACAACAGCATGAAAGAGGAGATATGTCATCCTTTTGAATAAAAGATTACAGGAAAGGCATTGATTTTAGAAACCCACAGATCATTATTTGCAACCGTGAAATTAGACAAAAAAATTGATTACACAGCCGTGACACTTATTTATGCTCAGGCCTTTTTAATACGAGGGTCCCGGAGCCTCAACCGAAACAACAGCATGAAAGAGGAGATATGTCATCCTTTTGAATAAAAGATTACAGGAAAGGCATTGATTTTAGAAACCCACAGATCATTATTTGCAACCGTGAATTTAGAAAAAAAAATTGATTACACAGCCGTGACACTTATTTATGCTCAGGCCTTTTTAATGCGAGGGCCCCGGAGCCTCAACCGAAACAACAGCATGAAAGAGGAGATATGTCATACTTTTGAATAAAAGATTACAGGAAAGGCATTGATTTTAGAAAGCCACAGATCATTATTTGCAACCGTGAAATTACACAAAAACATTGATTAGACAGCCGTGACACTTATTTATGCTCAGGCCTTTTTAATACGAGGGTCCCGGAGGCTCAACCGAAACAACAGCATGAAAGAGGAGATATGTCATCCTTTTGAATAAAAGATTACAGTAAAGGCATTGATTTTAGAAACCCACAGATCATTATTTGCAACCGTGCAATTAGACAAAAACATTGATTAGACAGCCGTGACACTTATTTATGCTCAGGCCTTTTTAATACGAGGGTCCCGGAGCCTCAACCGAAACAACAGCATGAAAGAGGAGATATGTCATCCTTTTGAATAAAAGATTACAGGAAAGGCATTGATTTTAGAAACCCACAGATCATTATTTGCAACCGTGAATTTAGAAAAAAAAATTGATTACACAGCCGTGACACTTATTTATGCTCAGGCCTTTTTAATACGAGGGTCCCGGAGCCTCAACCGAAACAACAGCATGAAAGAGGAGATATGTCATCCTTTTGAATAAAAGATTACAGGAAAGGCATTGATTTTAGAAAGCCACAGATCATTATTTGCAACCGTGAAATTACACAAAACATTGATTAGACAGCCGTGACACTTATTTATGCTCAGGCCTTTTTAATACGAGGGTCCCGGAGGCTCAACCGAAACAACAGCATGAAAGAGGAGATATGTCATCCTTTTGAATAAAAGATTACAGTAAAGGCATTGATTTTAGAAACCCACAGATCATTATTTGCAACCGTGAAATTAGACAAAAACATTGATTAGACAGCCGTGACACTTATTTATGCTCAGGCCTTTTTAATACGAGGGTCCCGGAGCCTCAACCGAAACAACAGCATGAAAGAGGAGATATGTCATCCTTTTGAATAAAAGATTACAGGAAAGGCATTGATTTTAGAAACCCACAGATCATTATTTGCAACCGTGAATTTAGAAAAAAAAATTGATTACACAGCCGTGACACTTATTTATGCTCAGGCCTTTTTAATACGAGGGTCCCGGAGCCTCAACCGAAACAACAGCATGAAAGAGGAGATATGTCATCCTTTTGAATAAAAGATTACAGGAAAGGCATTGATTTTAGAAATCCACAGATCATTATTTGCAACCGTGAATTTAGAAAAAAAATTGATTACACAGCCGTGACACTTATTTATGCTCAGGCCTTTTTAATACGAGGGTCCCGGAGCCTCAACCGAAACAACAGCATGAAAGAGGAGATATGTCATCCTTTTGAATAAAAGATTACAGGAAAGGCATTGATTTTAGAAAGCCACAGATAATTATTTGCAACCGTGAAATTAGACAAAAACATTGATTAGACAGCCGTGACACTTATTTATGCTCAGGCCTTTTTAATACGAGGGTCCCGGAGCCTCAACCGAAACAACAGCATGAAAGAGGAGATATGTCATCCTTTTGAATAAAAGATTACAGGAAAGGCATTGATTTTAGAAACCCACAGATCATTATTTGCAACCGTGAATTTAGAAAAAAAAATTGATTACACAGCCGTGACACTTATTTATGCTCAGGCCTTTTTAATACGAGGGTCCCGGAGCCTCAACCGAAACAACAGCATGAAAGAGGAGATATGTCATACTTTTGAATAAAAGATTACAGGAAAGGCATTGATTTTAGAAAGCCACAGATCATTATTTGCAACCGTGAAATTACACAAAAACATTGATTAGACAGCCGTGACACTTATTTATGCTCAGGCCTTTTTAATACGAGGGTCCCGGAGGCTCAACCGAAACAACAGCATGAAAGAGAAGATATGTCATCCTTTTGAATAAAAGATTACAGTAAAGGCATTGATTTTAGAAACCCACAGATCATTATTTGCAACCGTGAATTTAGAAAAAAAAATTGATTACACACCCGTCACACTTATTTATGCTCAGGCCTTTTTAATACGAGGGTCCCGGAGCCTCAACCGAAACAACAGCATGAAAGAGGAGATATGTCATCCTTTTGAATAAAAGATTACAGGAAAGGCATTGATTTTAGAAAGCCACAGATCATTATTTGCAACCGTGAAATTAGACAAAAACATTGATTAGACAGCCGTGACACTTATTTATGCTCAGGCCTTTTTAATACGAGGGTCCCGGAGCCTCAACCGAAACAACAGCATGAAAGAGGAGATATGTCATCCTTTTGAATAAAAGATTACAGGAAAGGCATTGATTTTAGAAAGCCGCAGATCATTATTTGCAACCGTGAAATTAGACAAAAACATTGATTAGACAGCCGTGACACTTATTTATGCTCAGGCCTTTTTAATACGAGGGTCCTGGAGGCTCAACCGAAACAACAGCATGAAAGAGGAGATATGTCATACTTTTGAATAAAAGATTACAGGAAAGGCATTGATTTTAGAAACCCACAGATCATTATTTGCAACCGTGAAATTAGAAAAAAAAATTGATTACACACCCGTGACACTTATTTATGCTCAGGCCTTTTTAACACAATGGTCCCGGAGCCTCAACCGAAACAACAGCATGAAAGAGGAGATATGTCATACTTTTGAATAAAAGATTACAGGAAAGGCATTGATTTCAGAAACCCACAGATCATTATTTGCAACCGTGAAATTAGAAAAAAACATTAATTACACACCCGTGACACTTATTTATGCTCAGGCCTTTTTAATACGATGGTCCCGGAGCCTCAACCGAAACAACAGCATGAAAGAGGAGATATGTCATACTTTTGAATAAAAGATTACAGGAAAGGCATTGATTTTAGAAACCCACAGATCATTTATATGACCCGTGTAATAGAAAAAAACATTCATTAGACACCGGTTACACTTATTTATCCTCAGGCCTTGTTAATACGAGGGTCCCGGAGCCGCAACTGAAACAACAGCATGAAAGAGGACATATGTCAATCTTTTTGAATTATAGATTACAGGAAAGGCATTGATTTTAGAAACACTGAGATAATTACTTGCAACCGGGAAATCAAAAAAAAAATTGAACAGACACCCAGTACACTTTATTATCCATAGGCCTTTTCAGCAGAGGCTCCAGGACCCTCAACAAAAACAAGAGCAGGGAGCTGGGCATAGGAGTACAATGGAGTGTGAAATAATAATCTGAAGGTGAAGATTGCATAGTTGTGGCATTTTAATTTTGTTATCGTGGGAACTTAGCACTTGCTCTGGTGAATCCATATCGCAAATGTGTTATTTAAGGCACTGTTTGTCTATTTTTTTGAATATCAGCATTTGTTAAATGAAGCTCAACTTAGGCTGGTGAGAAACGACCTTTCTTCTGGCTGTTTGCAAATGTTGTGGCTCTGGAAAAACATGTGAATAAGGGGCCATCAGCCATATTCTGCACGCAACCCCTTTGATGATTGACGATAAACATGTGTCACCTGCAAGCAGAGCTTGTTACTTCTGTCTAAATCATCTTCCTGGTATGGACAGGCCACTGTTTCCCACAGCAAGTATGAATTTTGAAATACAAGATTGTCTTGAGTATGGTAGGAAACCTAAGTTTATTTAATTCAGTACTATCTATCACCACAAAAAATGAACTTCTTGAAGCAACAAAAATGCCAGCAATTTCATGTGCTTATGGATGACAAGGACGTCATGTCCTTTGGTGCACAGAGATGGAGACGATTTTTGCCCTCCCTGTACACTACCCAGATGTCTCAAACATCACCAGAAACACAATACAGCCACTCTTGTGAAGTTCCTGGTGTTCCGGTAGCCATCTCTTTGCGCTCCTAAAGGAATACTTTATCAGTGTTTTTGTATACATCCGACAACAGCTTCGGAGACTGTGGTGACGCACATGTTATTTACTGTTGTTCCAGCTGTGGCAATATCAATTGGCACGAAAAAGTTAAGATTTGTGGGTTGTGGAGCCTATAGCTGTTAAGGTAGGACGTGTGTTTGAGGAGCTCCAGGTCTTACAAATTACTTTGGAGTTAGTTTTCAACCTTAATTTAATTTTCTTTTTGGGATTCATAGTCACACTTTCTGGGGCTATCCAAGAGGAGCCTGGTAAAAGCAGTAGTAGTCACCCCTTATATCAACAGGTACAGAGACCTGTGTTTCCAATATTGCGCCGTACCCCAAACTAATCCTGAATGAAAAAAAAAAATTAAAATTTGGACTAGTGACGCACATTTTATGCACGCTGTGGCAATTGCAATTTGCAATAAAAATAATCTGCTAACAACAACCACTACCTACGACCACACCTGACTCCTGAAGTCATGCTTCAGTTATTAAGTCAAGTTAAATTATTTTTTTTTTCTTTATTATGCGCAGCAGAGGCTCCAGGACCCTCGACAAAACCAGCAGCAGGAAAGAGGACATATGGCATCCTTTTGAAAAAAATGATTATAGGAAAGGCATTGATTTTAGAAACACAGAGATCATTAGTTGCAACCGTGAAATCACAAAAAACTTCGATTATACACCAAGTACACTTATTTATCCTTAGGCCTTTTTAGCAGAGGCTCCAGGACCCTCCACAAAACCAGCAGCATGAAAGAGGACATATGGCATCCTTTAGAAAATTAGATTACAGGGAAGGCATTGATTTTAGAAACACAGAGATCATTAGTTGCAACCGTGAAATCACAAAAAACTTCGATTATACACCAAGTACACTTATTTATCCTTAGGCCTTTTTAGCAGAGGCTCCAGGACCCTCAACAAAAACAAGAGCAGGGAGGTGGGCATAGGAGTACAATGGAGTGTGACAATAATAATGTGAAGGGGAAGATTGCGGAGTTGTGTCATTTTAATTTTGTTATTGTGGGAAATACTAGCAATGACCTTGCTCTGGTGAATCCATATTGCAAATGTGTTTTTTAAGGCACTGTTTGTCTATTTATTGAATATCAGCATTTGGTAATTGAAGCTCAACTTAAGGCTGGTGAGAACCGACCTCTCTTCTGGCTGTTTGCAAATGTTGTTGCTCTGGACAAACATGTGAATAAGGGGCCATCAGCCATATTCTGCACGCAACCCCTTTGATGATTGACGATAAACATGTGTCACCTGCAAGCAGAGCCCGTTACTTCTGTCTAAATCATCTTCCTGTTATGGACAGCCCACTGTTTCCCACAGCAAGTCCGAAGCTTGAACTACAAGATTGTCTTGAGTATGGTAGGAAACCAAAGTTTATTTAATTCAGTACTATCTATCACCACAAAAAATGAACTTCTTGAAGCAACAAAAATGCCAGCAATTTCATGTGCTTATGGATGACAAGGACGTCCTGTCCTGTGGTGCACAGAGATGGAGAGGATTTTTGCCCTCCCTGTACACTACCCAGATGTCTACAACATCACCAGAAACACAAGACAGCCACTTTTGTGAAGTTCCTGGAGTGTTCCGGTAGCCATCTCTTTGCGCCCCAAAAGGAATTCTTTATTGTTGTTTTTGTATACATCCGACAATAGATTCGGAGACTGTGGTGACGCACATGTTAGTTACTGTTATTCCAGCTGTGGCAATATCAATTGGCATTAAAAAGGTAAGATTTGGGTTGTGGAGCCTATAGCTGTTAAAGTAGGACGTGTGTTTGAGGAGCTCCAGGTCTTACAAATTACTTTGGAGTTAGTTTTCAACCTTAATTTAATTTTCTTTTTGGGATTCATAGTCACACTTTCTGGGGCTATCCAAGAGGAGCCTGGTAAAAGCAGTAGTAGTCACCCCTTATATCAACGGGTACGGAGACCTGTTTTTTGCGTTTCCAATATTGCGCCGTACCCCAAACTAATCCTGAATGAAAAAAAAAAATTAAAATTTGGACTAGTGACGCACATTTTATGCACGCTGTGGCAATTGCAATTTGCAATAAAAATAATCTGCTAACAACAACCACTACCTACGACCACACCTGACTCCTGAAGTCATGCTTCAGTTATTAAGTCAAGTTAAATTAATTTTTTTTTTCTTTATTATGCGCAGCAGAGGCTCCAGGACCCTCGACAAAACCAGCAGCAGGAAAGAGGACATATGGCATCCTTTGGAAAAATGATTATAGGAAAGGCATTGATTTCAGAAACACAGAGATCATTAGTTGCAAACGGTAAATCGAAAAAAACATTGATTAGACACCCAGTACACTTATTTTTCATTAGGCCTTTTTAATAAGAGGCTCCCGGAGCCTCAACCGAAACAACAGCATCAAAAAGTACATATGGCATCCTTGTGAATAATAGATTACTGGAAAGGCATTGATTTTAGAAACCTGTGGATAATTTTTTGCAAACGTGGAATCTAAAAACACATAGATTATACACCCAGTACACTTCTTTATCCTTAGGCCTTTTTAGCAGAGGCTCCAGGACCCTCCACAAAACCAGCAGCTTGAAAGAGGACATATGGCATCCTTTAGAAAATTAGAGTACAGGAAAGGCATTGATTTTAGAAACACAGAGATCATTAGTTGCAACCGTGAAATCACAAAAAACTTTGATTACACACCAAGTACACTTATTTATCCTTAGGCCTTTTTAGCAGAGGCTCCAGGACCCTCCACAAAACCAGCAGCATGAAAGAGGACATATGGCATACTTTAGAAAATTAGATTACAGGAAAGGCATTGATTTTAGAAACACAGAGATCATTAGCTGCAACCGTGAAATCTAAAAAAAACATAGATTATACACCCAGTACACTTATTTATCCTTAGGCCTTTTTAGAAGAGTGTCCCGGAGCCTCAACAGAAAGAACAGCATGAAAGAGGACATATGGCATCCTTTTGAAAAATAGATTACAGGAAAGGCATTGATTTTAGAAAGACAGAAAAAAATTGTTACAAACGGGAAATCTAAAAAAACATTGAATAGACACCCAGTACACTTCTTTATCCTTCGGCCTTTTGAGCAGAGGCTCCAGGACACTCAACAAAACCAGCAGTAGGAAAGAGGACATATGACATCCTTTGCGAAAAAAAGATTATAGGAAAGGCATTGATTTTAGAAACCCGGGGATAATTTGTTGCAACCGTGAATTTGAATCAAAAAAATGGTTGGATGGACACCCAGTACAATTCTTTCTCCCTAGGCCTTTTTATAAGAGGGTCCAGGACCCTCAAACAAAAAACCAGCAGGAAAGGGGACATATGGCATACTTTTTAACAATAGAGTAAGAGTACAGGAAAGGCATTGATTTTAGAAACCCATAGATAATTTTTTGCAAATGTAAATTTGAATCAAAAAAATGATTTGATGGACACCCAGTACACCACTTTCTCCTTAGGCCTTTTTATAAGAGGGTCCTGGACCCTCAAGAAAAACACCAGCAGGAAAGAGGACATATGGCATACTTTTGAAAATTAGATTACAGGAAAGGCATTGATTTTAGAAACACAGAGATCAGTTATATGACCCGGGAAATAGAAAAAAAACATTGATTGGACACCCAGTACACTTCTTTATCCTTAGGCCTTTTTAAAAGAGTGTCCCGGAGCCTCAACAGAAAGAACAGCATGAAAGAGGACATATGGCATCCTTTTGAAAAATAGATTACAGGAAAGGCATTGATTTTTGAAAGACAGAAAAAATAAGTTACAACTGTGAAATCTAAAAAAACATTGAATAGACACCCAGTACACTTCTTTATCCTTCGGCCTTTTTAGCAGAGGCTCCAGGACACTCAACAAAACCAGCAGTAGGAAAGAGGACATATGGCATCCTTTGTGAAAAAAAGATTATAGGAAAGGCATTAATTTTAGAAACCCGGGGATAATTTGTTGCAACCGTGAATTTGAATTAAAAAAAAGATTGGATGGACACCAGGTACAATTCTTTATCCATAATGCCTTTTTATAAGTGGGTCCAGGACCCTCAAACAAAAAACCAGCAGGAAAGAGGACATATGGCATACTTTTGAACAATAGAGTACAGGAAAGGCATAGATTTTAGAAACCCATAGAATTTTTTTTTTTAAATGTAAATTTGAATAAAAAAAATGATTCGATGGACAGCCAGTACACCTCTTTCTCCTTAGGCCTTTTTATAAGAGGGTCCTGGACCCTCAAATAAAACACCAGCAGGAAAGAGGACGTATGGCATCCTTTTGAACAATAGAGTACAGGTACAGCATTGATTTTACAAACCCAGAGATCATTTTGGTCAATTGTTAAATAGAAAAATAAAAATGAGTGGCCAACCAGTACACCTCTTTCTCCTTAGGCCTTTTTATAAGATGGTCCTGGACACTCAAAAAAAACACCAGCAGGAAAGAGGACGTATAGCATCCTTTTGAACAATAGAGTACAGGTACGGCATTGATTTTACAAAACCAGAGATAATTTAGGTCAAATGAGAAATAGAAAATAAAAATGAGTGGACACCCAGTACACCTCTTTCACCTTAGGCCTTTTTATAAGAGTCAGAAAAGAGTAGAGTCAGAAATGTTAATTTCTGGCTCCAAGGGCAGATTGCATTTTTTAGCACTTACTGTCCCCTATTACTAATATAGGTATCAAAACCTTGAATAGGAAAGAGATGTGGGTGGAGCAGCGTATGTCTAAAATTAAAACCTAACTTTTATTTCAACACTTAAAAAAAAAGAAGAAAAAATGATAATAACATACAATTAAAAACACAAATTCGCGTAGAACTTGGAAATTAGGGTTAAATTGTACCCTGTGTTTAGTATTTGGATGGGGTAACGATAAGAGAGAGGGGTATCAATATTCAGATATTATAGTTCTAGAATAAGGTTATCTGAAGAGCTGATGTAAGTGTGGATTCTCTTGTATCTCTGACACCTGTGTTATTGTGTCAAATTATTGTTGTGAATGCCTATAGTGTTACTACAAATGTTTTATCTCTCTGATCTAACTGGATAATATACACCTCCTCTATTGGGCTTGTGTTACAAGCTGAGATGATGAAGTATCGTACTCAATTAAATTTATGAGAGAATAAACTGTTATGATTTAAGATTTTAGTATTGTGTATATATACAGAAGTGATTCTGCTATATGTATTGAACTTGTATGATTTAGGATTTTAGTAATGTATATATATGCAGAAATGATTCTGCTGTATTTATTGAAGTTTAAATATTGAGAAGAAATGTATAAATCGAGTTGCAGTGTGTTGTAAAGATAAGTGCCTTTAGCTAATGCTTAAATAGCAATTTATATATTAGTTCTTACACACGTAATATGAGCATTCCCCTTATTTCTGGGGTACTCTGCTTTATCCAGAAGTTGTTATATCTTTTCTCTTAATTTTATTTAAGTGAACAGATTTTTTTAAAACATGCATATAGACGCTTCTATATATATGTATTTAGTTATTTAACTCGTTAATACCGATATTTGTATCAATAGTTGGAGATGATATAGATTAATACTTGTGATCAATGTCTTAGTGTGATAATGAGACTTGGTTGTTATTGTGCTTATTGTTCAGTCTATTTGTTCTAGTAAACATGGATACTAGTGGAGTATTGGGGTCGCAAGCTTCAAATGAAATAGTTATTGGTTCTATTTTATATATAGAATCAAGTCAGTATCGAGCTGGTTGCTATTTCCCCTTAGTATCTATGTTGGCTTTGAGTTAAATACAGTTTTGTGTGATTCAGTATGTTACATTGTTTTGTATATTTTTAAATTTTCTCAGAAGTCACTACACTTGACCTAATGTATTGTTTCTTTATTTGCTGACACTGTTGTATATGTTTGGTCTATTCAGTCTTAGATCTTACTTGCTAGTACAGGATTTGTTCACAATATTGTTTATATATTCTTGCGGTTCACTTGTATTATTAATTAATACGGTCAGCTGTATAATACCGCAATGGTTTTATATATCTAAACCCTGATAGCTTTCTTATATAAATTTCTTATATTTATATAGCTCTTTATAATTATGCTATTGGGTAGACCAAACAAATGTGGGTCTTAATTTGTTAAAATAACAACTGAGCTGAGTCAGCAATAGTCCCCCGGTTTCCAGCAGTATTGTTTGGGAGCCGGTATATTTTTAGGTATAACAGTCGTGTGATCTTTTAGAGTGTTGACTAGCGTCAGATAGATTGTAGTATATTCCGGTCAAGTAATACTGGAACTTCTATAACGGCAATTACTTAATAAAGTTCGGAGTCACACTTGTTTTCTTTTCACATTCACACTATATTATGGTTTCGTTATCCTTGCATTCACAACGTATTTAAGTAATACTGAATCTAGAAACATCCACTTCAGCTTCCCCCAACTTGTTTTTACATTAATCCCCAATACTCATTCATGCATTCATTGTTTTATCTAAGTTCTACGTTCTTTTGCTGATTAAAAACTAAATGGGTTGAAATCGAGATGTCAACCTCTCCCTAACATGTTTCGCCGTTTGTAATTCCGGCTTTTTCAAAGGCCGGAATTACAAACGGCGAAACATGTTAGGGAGAGGTTGACATCTCGATTTCAACCCATTTAGTTTTTAATCAGCAAAAGAACGTAGAACTTAGATAAAACAATGAATGCATGAATGAGTATTGGGGATTAATGTAAAAACAAGTTGGGGGAAGCTGAAGTGGATGTTTCTAGATTCAGTATTACTTAAATACGTTGTGAATGCAAGGATAACGAAACCATAATATAGTGTGAATGTGAAAAGAAAACAAGTGTGACTCCGAACTTTATTAAGTAATTGCCGTTATAGAAGTTCCAGTATTACTTGACCGGAATATACTACAATCTATCTGACGCTAGTCAACACTCTAAAAGATCACACGACTGTTATACCTAAAAATATACCGGCTCCCAAACAATACTGCTGGAAACCGGGGGACTATTGCTGACTCAGCTCAGTTGTTATTTTAACAAATTAAGACCCACATTTGTTTGGTCTACCCAATAGCATAATTATAAAGAGCTATATAAATATAAGAAATTTATATAAGAAAGCTATCAGGGTTTAGATATATAAAACCATTGCGGTATTATACAGCTGACCGTATTAATTAATAATACAAGTGAACCGCAAGAATATATAAACAATATTGTGAACAAATCCTGTACTAGCAAGTAAGATCTAAGACTGAATAGACCAAACATATACAACAGTGTCAGCAAATAAAGAAACAATACATTAGGTCAAGTGTAGTGACTTCTGAGAAAATTTAAAAATATACAAAACAATGTAACATACTGAATCACACAAAACTGTATTTAACTCAAAGCCAACATAGATACTAAGGGGAAATAGCAACCAGCTCGATACTGACTTGATTCTATATATAAAATAGAACCAATAACTATTTCATTTGAAGCTTGCGACCCCAATACTCCACTAGTATCCATGTTTACTAGAACAAATAGACTGAACAATAAGCACAATAACAACCAAGTCTCATTATCACACTAAGACATTGATCACAAGTATTAATCTATATCATCTCCAACTATTGATACAAATATCGGTATTAACGAGTTAAATAACTAAATACATATATATAGAAGCGTCTATATGCATGTTTTAAAAAAATCTGTTCACTTAAATAAAATTAAGAGAAAAGATATAACAACTTCTGGATAAAGCAGAGTACCCCAGAAATAAGGGGAATGCTCATATTACGTGTGTAAGAACTAATATATAAATTGCTATTTAAGCATTAGCTAAAGGCACTTATCTTTACAACACACTGCAACTCGATTTATACATTTCTTCTCAATATTTAAACTTCAATAAATACAGCAGAATCATTTCTGCATATATATACATTACTAAAATCCTAAATCATACAAGTTCAATACATATAGCAGAATCACTTCTGTATATATACACAATACTAAAATCTTAAATCATAACAGTTTATTCTCTCATAAATTTAATTGAGTACGATACTTCATCATCTCAGCTTGTAACACAAGCCCAATAGAGGAGGTGTATATTATCCAGTTAGATCAGAGAGATAAAACATTTGTAGTAACACTATAGGCATTCACAACAATAATTTGACACAATAACACAGGTGTCAGAGATACAAGAGAATCCACACTTACATCAGCTCTTCAGATAACCTTATTCTAGAACTATAATATCTGAATATTGATACCCCTCTCTCTTATCGTTACCCCATCCAAATACTAAACACAGGGTACAATTTAACCCTAATTTCCAAGTTCTACGCGAATTTGTGTTTTTAATTGTATGTTATTATCATTTTTTCTTCTTTTTTTTTAAGTGTTGAAATAAAAGTTAGGTTTTAATTTTAGACATACGCTGCTCCACCCACATCTCTTTCCTATTCAAGGTTTTGATACCTATATTAGTAATAGGGGACAGTAAGTGCTAAAAAATGCAATCTGCCCTTGGAGCCAGAAATTAACATTTCTGACTCTACTCTTTTCTGAATCATTGATTCTTGCATAAGCACTCCAGCAAGTACCCACTGCAAAAATAAAAGTAGGTACAAATAGCAGTCCCCATTCACTTGTGTAGTGCGGTTGCAATTTTTTGCTTTTTATAAGAGTGTCCAGGACCCTCAAACAAAATACCAGCAGGAAAGAGAACATATGGCATACTTTGGAACAATAGAGTACTGGTACGGCATTGATTTGTGAAACCCACAGATAATTGTTTGTAAAAGTGAAATAGCACCAAAAACCATGCTTGGACTCCCACTCCAGGTCGTTCACCTTCAGCTTTTTTATAAGAGGGTCCAGCACCCTCAACAGAAACAAGTGCAGGAAACACCACCACATATGCCATCCTTTTGCACAAGCGAGTACAGGTATGGCATCCATTTTAGAAACCCAAAGATAATTGAGAGGAACCAGGAACATTTTTATAAAAACTGGATGGGGCAACCATTACTACAGGTCGTTCTCCTTCAGCCTTTTTATATCATGGGCCACGACCAGCAACAGGCACAACAGCATGAAACAAAACATATGCCACACTTTTGCACAATAGAGTACAGGTATGTCATAGATGGAACACGCAGATAATTTAGATCAACCAAGAGACGGATAAAGATGCTTGGTTGGTCCTACTCTTTCAAATTTGTTGCATTTTGCATTCAATTGAATGGTCCACCGGATATGAGTGGTGTGTAAAGTTGTACGATTCGTAACAGTTTAATCACTAGTGTTATGTGCCTTATTTTTTTTATTTGAGTTTTGTACCCACAGAGATGCAGCAGAGGCCAGAAAAATTAGGAATGTACAAATGACTGAAACATTGGGGTATTGTTGGAGCAACTGCTGTAGCAGCGGCCAGAAAAATCGATGTTTGAAAAACATTTATAAAGTGCCCTAAAAGCTTGTGGCTTGAACACTAGTTGTTGGCGGATAAGTCAAGCAAGTCCTCCGTCTTTATAACCAAAAAAAAAAGGCCAGCCTGTGTACCAGTTGTAGCCCAAGGCAGCTCATATCATCATCAGTAGTTTTTTATTCCAATGTATCGCCCAATGTCAGTCCCTTCGGGATCCAGCCCTCATTCATTTTTATAAAAGTGAGATAGTCAAGGCTTTTTTGACCTAGGCGACTTCTCTTCTCAGTGACAAAACCTCCTGCTGCACTAAAAGTCCTTTCGGACATGACACTTGAAGCGGGGCAGGCCAGAAGTTCCATTGCAAATTGGGATAGCTCAGGCCACAAGTCCAGCCTGCACACCCAGTAGTCAAAGGGTCCATCGCTCCTGAGAGTGTCGAGATCCGCAGTTAAAGCTAGGTAGTCTGCTACCTGTCGGTTGAGTCTTTCTCTAAGGCTGGATCCCAAAAGGCTCTGATGGTGCATGGGAGTTAAAAAGGTACGCATGTCCTCCATCAACAAGACGTCAGGAAAGCGCCCGGTCCTTGCCGCCGTGGTCGTGGGAGGAGGATTAATTTAATCTCTTCCCCTGTTACATTCCCGTGGTGCTGTGACATCACCCTTATACGCTGTATAAAGCATAGTTTTTAATTTATTATGAAAATGCTCCATCCTTTCCGATTTGCGGGAATTTGGTAACATTTCAGGCACTTTATGCTTATACCGGGGGTCGAGGAGCGTGGACACCCAGTACAGGTCGTTCTCCTTCAGCTTTTTTATACGAGGGTCCCTCAACAGGCACGACAGCATGAAAGAACCCATTTGAACAAGGTTGGATGCTAAGCTAATCATGTCGCGTTCCTCCTCCTCACTGATCTCACTGATGGTATCTTCTTCCCCCCAGCCACGTACAACACCACGGGTACCAGAGAGGTGACAACAACGAGCACCCTGGGATGACTGTTGTGCTCGGTCTTCCTCCTCCTCATCCTCCCCAAAGCCACATTCCTCCTCTGACTCCTCTTCCTCACAATCCTCTTCCTGCGTTGCCACAGGTCCAGCAAGCAATGCTGATTCGGCTGTTTGTGGGGGTGATGGACACCACAACTCTTCCTCTTCACGCTCATCTACTGCCTGATCCAGCACTCTTTGCAGGGCACGCTCCAGGAAGAAAACAAATGGTATGATGTCGCTGATGGTGCCTTCGCTGCGACTGACAAGGTTTGTCACCTCCTCAAAAGGACGCATGAGCCTACAGGCATTGCGCATGAGCGTCCAGTAATTTGGCAAAAATATCCCCAGCTCCCCAGAGGCTGTCCTAGCACCCCGGTCATACAAATACTCATTAACAGCTTTTTCTTGTTGGAGCAGGCGGTCAAACATTAGGAGTGTTGAATTCCACCGTGTCGGGCTGTCGCAAATCAAGCGCCTCACTGGCAGGTTGTTTCGACGCTGGATATCAGACAAGTGCGCCATGGCCGTGTAGGAACGCCTGAAATGGCCACACACCTTCCTGGCCTGCTTCAGGACGTCCTGTAAGCCTGGGTACTTATGGACAAATTGTTGTACAATCAGATTACACACATGTGCCATGCACGGCACATGTGTCAACTTGCCCAATTTCAATGCCGCCACCAAATTACTTCCATTGTCAGAAACAACCTTGCCAATCTCCAGTTGGTGCGGAGTCAGCCACTGATCCACCTGTGCATTCAGGGCGGTCAGGAGTGCTGGTGCTGTGTGACTGTCCGCTTTCAGGCAAATCAACCCCAAGACGGCGTGACACTGCCGTACCCGGGATGTAGAATAGTACCTGGGGAGCTGGGGGGGTGCCATAGATGTGGAGCAAGACGCAGAAGTTGAAGAGGACTCAGCCGAGGAAGAGGTTATGGAAGAGGATGGAGTAGGAGGAGTAGAGGAGGTAGCAGCAGGCCTGCCTGCAAGTCGTGGCGGTGTCACCAACTCTTCTGCAGAGCCACGCATTCCATGCTTGTCAGAAGTCAGCAGGTTTACCCAATGCGCAGTGTAGGTGATATACCTGCCCTGACCATGCTTTGCAGACCAGCTATCCGTGGTCATATGGACCCTTGCCCCAACGCTGTGTGCCAGACATGCCATAACTTCCTTTCTCACAACAGAGTACAGGTTTGGGATTGCCTTTTGTGAAAAGAAATCTCTGCCAGGTACCTTCCACTGCGGTGTCCCAATAGATACAAATTTTTTGAAAGCATCAGACTCCACCAGCTTGTATGGTAAAAGCTGGCGGGCTAAGAGTTCAGACAAGCCAGCTGTCAGACGCCGGGCAAGGGGGTGACTTTGAGAAATTGGCTTCTTACGCTCAAACATGTCCTTGACAGACACCTGACTGTGGGCAGATGACCAGGAACTGCTACGAAAGAGAGACTGAGTGGAGGATGGTTGAGAGGGGGCAAAGAGGACAGCACTGGTTGACGTGGCTGAAGATGCTGGAGCAGGAGGAGGAGGGCGGCTTTCACTTTGTGTGCTGCTTCTACTCATGTGTTCTTCCCATCGGCCTTTGTGATGGGAGACCATGTGCCTTCGCAAAGCAGTTGTACCTAGGTGGCTGTTGGACTTCCCACAACTCAGTTTCTTTTGGCACAGGTTGCAAATGGCATCGCTGTTGTCAGAGGCAGACACACAAAAAAAATGCCACACTGCTGAGCTCTGCGATGACGGCATTCTGGTGGTGGCAACAGCATGCGTTGATGGGCATCGGCGGGCTGTCTGGCTGACCCCTGGTGACGATGCATGCTCTCTGACTGTGCCACTAGCTCCTTGAGACGACCTCCCCGTGCTTCCAAATCGTCTCCTCCTCCTCCTCCTCTCTGTCTCCCCATCTGAACTTTCCCCCTCTTCTTCTTCTCTTCTAGCAGGCACCAACGTGACATCCACCGACACATCATCATCAACCGCTTCACTTGTATCTGAAACATCAAGAAAGGAAGCAGCAGCGGGTACAACATCACCATCATCATCACACCATACCTCCATGTCGGTAATGCTGCCTGACTGAGACTGATCACTATTATCTACATCCTCTGTCAATGATGGTTGCGCATCACTCATTTCTTCCAAATGATGTGTCAATAACTCCTGTGACAGATCAAGTGAAGCGGCTGTGGTGCTAGTGTTGGTGGTGGCGACAGGCGGCGGAGTGTCACTGGTCACTTGAGACCTGCCCAAAGCACAGCTGGACTTAGATGGTGCGTCAAGGTTAGGAGGACTAGCAGCGGAAGCTGAAGAAGATTGGGTTTCCTGTGTTAGCCATTCAACTAGGTCCTCCTCAGAAGTTTTTGCATCCCCCCTGGCACCCGGCGTCTGAACAATGTGCATATTTGTAGGGTCTAAAGGAATCACAGCACCACGACCACGACCAGGGAACCTGCGGGGTGGCCTGCCTCTGCCTGTCATTTTTTTTTTAAATGGACACTAACAATACTATTACACCAATTGAGTGGTGGCACTGTGAAAGTGGGCACAGTATACGCTGTGAGACTGACAACAACAAAAAAGACAGATGTTTTAAAAATCACAAATTGTTAATTTTTTGAAATATTACTAGTACTGTGGCAACAAATATGATTGTTTGGCACTATTTGGCAAATGAGCCTGTCTGGCACACACGCTGGGAGAAAGGAAACTGCAATTCAATGGCACTAGGAGACTGAAGAATCACAGTCAAAACAGTTATGATTAACAAAAATTCCAATCCTGTTACAATAAATATGAGTGGTGGCACTAATTGGCTAGTTGGGACTGGCACACAGGCAGGCAGGCAGGCAGGAGGAAAATGCAATTCAAGGGCACTAGTAGACTGCAGATTGACAGTCAAAACAGTGTTGATTGACAAATTTTGCAATACTGTTAAAAGAAATATGATTGCTAGCACTAATTGGATAGTTGGGCCTGGCACACAGGCTGGCAGGCAGTAGAAAAGTGCAATTCAATGGCACAAGCAAAATGAGGATTAAGATCAACCATCAAGATTTTTTTTATTTAAATTAGTAACTATACTGTGACAACAATTAGGATTGGTGTAAATAGTTGGCAAGACGGCCTGGCACAAAAGGATGGCAGGCAGGAGGGAGATGCAATTCAAGGACACTAGGAGACTGATTAATGACAGTCAAAACAGTGATGATTGACAATTTTTGCAATACTGTTAAAAGAAATATGATTGCTGACAACAATTGGCTAGGTGGGCCTGGCTCACAGCAGGCTGCAAGGCAGGAGGAAAGTGCTATTCAATGGCACCAGCAAACTGAGGTTTCAAATCACAGCAACTATTACCAAAATTTTTAATTTTTAATTATTAGAATACTGTCACAACAAATATGATTGGTGTAAATATTTTTTAAGTAGGCCTGGCACACAGGCTTGGAAGGCTGTAGAAAAGTGCAATTCAAAGGCACGAGCAAACTGAGGGTTAAGATCATCAACAATAAAGATTTGTTTAATTGTAATTAGTAACTATACTGTGACAAAAAATTAGGATTGGTGTAAATAGTTGGCAAGACGGCCTGGCACAAAAGGATGGCAGGCAGGAGGGAGATGCAATTCAAGGACACTAGGAGACTGATTACTGACAGTCTAAACAGTGATGATTGACAATTTTTGCAATACTGTTAACAGAAATATGATTGCTGACAACAATTGGCTAGGTGGGGGCCTGGCTCACAGCAGGCTGCAAGGCAGGAGGAAAGTGCGTTTCAATGGCACCAGCAAACTGACGATTCAAATCACAGCAACTATTACCAAAAATTTTAATTTTTAATTATTAGAATACTGTCACAACAAATATGATTGGTGTAAATATTTTTTAAGTAGGCCTGGCACACAGGCTTGGAAGGCTGTAGAAAAGTGCAATTCAAAGGCACGAGCAAACTGAGGGTTAAGATCATCAACAATAAAGATTTTTTTAATTGTAATTAGTAACTATACTGTGACAAAATATTTGGATTGGTGTAAATAGTTGGCAAGACGGCCTGGCACAAAAGGATGGCAGGCAGGATGGAGATGCAATTCAAGGACACTAGGAGACTGATTACTGACAGTCTAAACAGTGATGATTGACAATTTTTGCAATACTGTTAACAGAAATATGATTGCTGACAACAATTGGCTAGGTGGGGGCCTGGCTCACAGCAGGCTGCAAGGCAGGAGGAAAGTGCGTTTCAATGGCACCAGCAAACTGACGATTCAAATCACAGCAACTATTACCAAAAATTTTAATTTTTAATTATTAGAATACTGTCACAACAAATATGATTGGTGTAAATATTTTTAAGTAGGCCTGGCACACAGGCTTGGAAGGCTGTAGAAAAGTGCAATTCAAAGGCACGAGCAAACTGAGGGTTAAGATCATCAACAATAAAGATTTTTTTAATTGTAATTAGTAACTATACTGTGACAAAATATTTGGATTGGTGTAAATAGTTGGCAAGACGGCCTGGCACAAAAGGATGGCAGGCAGGAGGGAGATGCAATTCAAGGACACTAGGAGACTGATTACTGACAGTCTAAACAGTGATGATTGACAATTTTTGCAATACTGTTAACAGAAATATGATTGCTGACAACAATTGGCTAGGTGGGGGCCTGGCTCACAGCAGGCTGCAAGGCAGGAGGAAAGTGCGTTTCAATGGCACCAGCAAACTGACGATTCAAATCACAGCAACTATTACCAAAAATTTTAATTTTTAATTATTAGAATACTGTCACAACAAATATGATTGGTGTAAATATTTTTTAAGTAGGCCTGGCACACAGGCTTGGAAGGCTGTAGAAAAGTGCAATTCAAAGGCACGAGCAAACTGAGGGTTAAGATCATCAACAATAAAGATTTTTTTAATTTTAATTAGTAACTATACTGTGACAAAAAATTAGGATTGGTGTAAATAGTTGGCAAGACGGCCTGGCACAAAAGGATGGCAGGCAGGAGGGAGATGCAATTCAAGGACACTAGGAGACTGATTACTGACAGTCTAAACAGTGATGATTGACAATTTTTGCAATACTGTTAAAAGAAATATGATTGCTGACAACAATTGGCTAGGTGGGGGCCTGGCTCACAGCAGGCTGCAAGGCAGGAGGAAAGTGCGTTTCAATGGCACCAGCAAACTGACGATTCAAATCACAGCAACTATTACCAAAAATTTTAATTTTTAATTATTAGAATACTGTCACAACAAATATGATTGGTGTAAATATTTTTTAAGTAGGCCTGGCACACAGGCTTGGAAGGCTGTAGAAAAGTGCAATTCAAAGGCACGAGCAAACTGAGGGTTAAGATCAACACTAAAAATTTTTTTTATTTAAATTAATAACTATACTGTCTGACTGTGACAACAATTATGATTGGTGTAAATAGTTGGCTAGACGGCCTGGCACAAAAGGCTGGCAGTGGCAGGCAGGAGGTAAATGAAATTCAATGGCCCTAGGAGACTGAATATTTGCAGTCCAAAAAATTATGTTTTTTTTTTTTTATTACTGTTACAAGAATTGTGATTGGTGCCACTAATTGGCTACTTGGGCCTGGCAGACAGGCTGGCAGATATGAGTCGTGGATGGTAGGTAGGGCAGTAATTTAACACAGTATGCTGTGTAAGTGACAAAAACACAGGACTGATAGAAAATTAAGTTACATTACACTAGCAAAATATTTTAAAATTTTAGATTTGAATATTAAAATGATGTTAAGAAGTGCAATGCACATATGACTCTATGAGTGGTCGCACTGGCTGGCTGCTACGTAGGGCAGCAATTATAACAACAGTATGCTGTGTAAGTCAGATAGACAGTTATACACAGGCCTGATAGAAAATACAATTAGATTACACTAGCATAATGATTTAAAGACTTTTTTTTGGAAATTTTAAGAAAAAGGTTAAGCACATACATATGAGTCGTGGCTGATAGCCTTGGAAGGGCAGCTATTAAAAACAGTAGGCTATGTATGTCGGATACACACACGCCTGATAGAAAATACTATTAGATTACACTAGAAAAATGATTGAAATTATTTTTTTGGGGGGGGGAAATAAAAAAAGGTTAAACACATATGAGTCGTGGCTCATAGACTAGGGAGGGCAGCAAGTAAACACAGTAGGCTCTCTATGTCAGCAAAACACACAGGCCGGATAGAAAATTAGATTTGATTACACTAGCAAACAAATTTAAACTTTTTTTTTTTTATATTAAAATTAAGGTGAAAGAAAAATAGATATGAGTGCTGGGTGGCTGCCTGGCACAGACCAATTAACCAAAAGACTGAAAAAAAAAAAGAGGTATATTAATGCTGAGTGAGCCTGACAGACACAGGCATGATATTAAATGTAATTAGATTACACTAGAAAAATATTTTTTTGTGTTTTTTTTTTAAATTAAAAATAATGTTATAAACGGATATTAACACTGCTGGCTGCTGGCTGGCACAGAGCAATGAACCAGAGTATATGCTGTGTGACACTGGCCTGATAGAAAATGAAAAAAAATTACACTAGAAAAATAATTATATTTTTGGGTTAGTTAAATTTAAACTAATGTTGTTAGGGAGATATCAGTGGTGGCAGTAGTCACAGCATATGATGTGAGCCTTAAACACACAGCTGAAAGCCAGGCAAATGCTAATAAAAAAAAAAAGAAATAAAAAAAAAAAACGGCACAAAATATAGCCCTAAAAAGGGCTTTTTGGGGTGCTGTGCTTGCAGCAGAGATGAGTGGAGTCCTTCTGGACTGTAAATACACTAGCCTAGCTATGTTTTTCCTATGAATGTCAGGAGCAAAAACATAACACGTCCTATCATTAAAAAAGCAAGGTCGTTATGAGTCTAAAATGGCGGATTCCGAGTAGCTGGGAGTGTCTGTGAGGGAGTGTCTGATGTTGATTGGCTCTAATGTGTCAGGCGGCTGTGACATAAAGGGTCAAAGTTTCCACAATGATGACACATAGGGGCGGATCAAACATCGCCATGTGTTCGCCCACAAACGCAAACGCGAACAACCTATGTTCGCTGTGAACCGTTCGCGGGCGAACAGTTCGGGACATCACTATATGCAAAGCCTTCTCTTTATAGTTTTTCTTCCTGTCAGTTTATCCACAGCATTGGACTAATACTACCCCATACCACACAGATTTTAAATTTCTAAGGGGTCCAAGAGTGACCTAACATGATGTCTTAGGGGTATAAAAATGAGGTCTGTCTTGGCTCCTATGTATTATCTTCTTTAAAGACTCAATTTGCAAATTATATGTATAATTACTGCATGATAAGTCTGTATGTACCATTTCAATTGACAGTTCTTCAATAAAAAATGTAAAATAAAAAATAAAAAAATACACGAATATAACCTCATATGTTTTTTTGCATTCACTTCAGAGGGATTTTAGCAGTGTTAGGTGCCACCATGTTAAACCTTACAAACCCCCTCCGGGTTATTATTGTTCAGTGAACTCATTGGCCTCTAGTTTTTAAGCCGTCAACCGCAAATACGCTGGAATTCCGCAGCGTATTTGTGGCGAGGCTGATTCGCCTTAGTTATCAAAGGCTAGAGACCGGCAAAAGTAGAATATAGTGACGTAAACTATGATCCGCCGGTCTCAGTCCGACACAGATCAATACTTACGTCACTACAGATGTTCCGAACGCAAGTTCGGCACAATCTGACTACTTTTGGTAGTTATCAAATAACTACCAGGTACGCTCGGCACTATTCCGGCCCAGCATACCTGGTTTTCAATCCTCCGCCCTGGAGGCGGCGGATCCCTTAGGAATCAATGGGAGTCTGACAGCAGCGAGAGCTCATGTTCGCTGCTGCCCGATATCCCATTGATTCCTATGGGAAGTGTCTGCACCTAACACCCTAACATGTATCCCGAGTCTAAAAAACCCTAATCTGTCCCCCAACACCGCCGCCACCTAAATAAAGTTATTACCCCCTAAACTGCCGCTCCTGGACCCCGCCGCAACTATAATAAATATATTAACCCCTAATCTGCCACCCCCTATACCGCCGCTACACATATATTAAAGTTATTAACCCCTATCCTGCGGATCCCGGACCCCGCCGCAACTAAATTAAATGTTTAACCCCTAAACCGCCACTCCAGGACCCCGCCGCCACCTACATTATAATTATTAACCCCTAAACCGCCGCTCCCGGACCCCGCCGCCCCCTACATTATACCTATTAACCCCTAATCTGCCGCCCCCTATACCGCCGCCACCTACATAAAGTTATTAACCCCTATCCTGCGGATCCCGGACACCGCCGCAACTAAATAAGTTGTTTAACCCCTAAACCGCCGCTCCCGGACCCCGCTGCCATCTATATTAAACTTATTAACCCCTAAACCTAAGTCTAACACTAACACCCCTCTAACTTAAATATTATTTTAAACTAATTACACCTAATCTAAGCCCCCTAATACAATAAAAAAGCCCCCCCAAAAAATAAAATGCCCTACCCTATACTAAATTACAAAGTAATCAGCTCTTTTACCAGCCCTTAAAAGGGCTTTTTGCGGGGCATTGCCCAAAGTAATCAGCTCTTTTACCTGTAAAAAAAAATACAACCCCCCCAACATTAAAACCCACCACCCACATACCCTTACTCTAACCCACCCAAACCCCCCTTAAAAAAACCTAACACTAACCCCCTGAAGATCACCCTACCTTTAGCCGTCTTCACCCAGCCGGGCCGAACTCTTCATCCAAGCGGGGCAGAAGAGGTCCTCCATCCGGTAGAAGTCTTCATCCAAGCGGCGTCTTCTATCTTCAATCATCCGGAGCGGAGCCATCTTCCATCCTGCCGGTGCGGAGCCATCTTCTTCCAACAACATCCTAAAACCGAATGAAGGTACCTTTAAGGGACGTCATCCAAGATGGCGTCCCTCGAATTCCGATTGGCTGATAGGATTCTATCAGGCAATCGGAATTAAGGTGGGAAAAATCCGATTGGCTGATTCAATCAGCCAATCGGATTGAAGTTCATGAGTTTAATGTAGGTGGCGGCGGTGTAGTGGGGGGCAGGATAGGGGATAATAAATGTAATGTAGGTGGCGGTGGGCTCCGGGTGCGGCGGTTTAGGGGTTAAACAATTTATTTAGTTGCGGCGGGCTCTGGGATCCGCAGGATAGGGGTTAATAACTTTAATATAGGTGGCGGCGGTATAGGGGCGGCAGATTACGGGTTAATAGGTATAATGTAGGTGACGGCGGGGTCCAGGAGTGGTGGTTGAGGGGTTAATATATTTATTATAGTTGCGGCGGGGTCCAGGAGCGGCGGTTTAGGGGGTAATAACTTTATTTAGGTGCAGGGGGCTCCAGGAGCGGCGGTTTAGGGGGTAAAACAGTATAGTTTAGTGTTTAGTGACAGGCTAGCAAGAAAGCTGCGAAGAAGCCGATGAACAGCGAGATCGATGACTGTCAGTTAACAACAGTCCGCTGCAAATCGCACCGTACTTGGTGCGCGGCTTCTTGACAGCTTTTTTGATAACTTTGGCGAACGTATTCAGGTCCGCGGCGGCGATGGTAGGTGAGCTTAGGCGAGCGTATTGGGCCGGCGAATGCAGGTAAGTAGACGGCTTCATACATAGAGGCCATTGAGTTTTCTATTGAACCCATTGAGTTGTATGAGAAGCAGCTTCTATATCACAGGTACTTGAGTGTTGCTTTTTTAAATAATCATTGACAGTCTTTTTAAAAAAAATGATTTCTTTATGTTTTTATACATAAAACTTATATGCTAAATGACTTGAGAGTGATGCAGTATACGCTACATCGAATCATATCGGACAGACATTGGTAAATCTACCCCTAAAATTTTTTATTATTTACATAGAGCTGTTCAGGTGAAATGTTCTTGTCAGCTTTTTACAGCTATGCTGCATCACTTTCAAGTGCTTCAACATTTGGGTTTCATGTCCCTTTAATATTTACAATAGTATAACATTTTTATTCAAGGTTAGTGCAAACAAACACAATTACAACAAATCATATCTACAAATGATTTAGTAAAAAAAGTGATCATTTGAAAATAAGACAGACATCTTATATTTGTGTTATCAGGAATATAAAGGGGGTTTAAACACTTTTGAATTTGTAATAAAATTCGGCTAGATTACGAGTTTTGCGGTAAGCTGAAAAAGCAGTGTTAACAGGTCCTAACGCTGCTTTTTCACTACCGCTGCTATTACGAGTCTTGCAGGTTTAGGGGCACCGCCCACTTTTTTGGCCTTACCGCAAACCTACTTACGTAAACTTTGTAAACCCTTTTTTTGTATGGGACTTCCATAGCGCTGGTATTACGAGTTGGTCCTGGGAGGCCAAAAAGTGAGCGGTATACCCTCTACCTCCAAGATTCCTACCGCATTTTAAAGTCAGTAGTTATGAGTTTTACACTACAAAGCCGTAGCATAAAACTCATAACTAAAGTGATAACAAGTACACTAAACACCCATAAACTACCTATTAACCCCTAAACCGAGGCCCTCCCACATTTCAAACACTAAAATAAAATTTTTAACCCCTAATCTGCCGCTCCAAGCATCGCCGCCACTAGAATAAACATATTAACCCCTAAACCGCCGCACTCCCGCCTTGCAAACACTAGTTAAATATTAGTAACCCCTAATCTGCCGCCCCTAACATTGCCGCCACCTACATTATACTTATTAACCCCTAATATGCTGCCCCTAACATCGCCGCAGCCTACATTATATTTATTAACCCCTAATCTGCTGCCCCAACATCGCCGACACGTACCTACATTTATTAACCCCTAATCTGCCGTCCCCAACGTCGCTGCCACTATTCTAAATTTATTAACCCTTTAAACCTAAGTCTAACCCTAACCCCCTTAATTTAAATATAAAAAATTACTATCATTAACTAAATTATTCCTATTTAAAACTAAATACTTACCTATAAAATAAACCCTAAACTAGCTACCATATAACTAATAGTTACATTGTAGCTAGCTTAGGGTTTATTTTTATTTTACAAGTTTGTATTTATTTTAACCAGGTAGAATAGTTACTAAATAGTTATTAACTATTTAATAACTACCTAGCTAAAATAAATACAAAGTTACCTGTAAAATAAAACCTAACCTAAGTTAGACTAACACCTAACACTACACTACAATTAAATCAATTCCCTACATTAAATGCAATTAAATAAATTAAATTAGCTAAATCACAAAAAAAAACACTAAATTACAGAAAATAAAAAACAAATTACAAGATCTTTAAACTAATTACACCTAATCTAAGAGCACTATCAAAATAAAAAAAGCCCCCCCAAAATAAAAAAAAACCCTAGCCTAAACTAAACTATCAATAGCCCTTAAAAGGGCCTTTTGTGGGCATTGCCCCAAAGAAATCAGCTCTTTTACCTGTAAAAAAAATACAAACAAACCCCCAACAGTAAAACCCACCACCCACACAACCAACCCCCCAAATAAAAGCCTAACTAAAAAAAAATAAGCTCCCCATTGCCCTGAAAAGGGCATTTAGCTATATTGCAGGCCCAAAGCCCAAACCTAAAAAATAAACCCACCCAATACACCCTTAAAAAAAACCCTAACAATAACCCCCGAAGATTCACTTACCGTGAGAAGTTTTCATCCAAGCGGCAAGATGTCCTCAACGAAGCCGGCAGAAGTGGTCCTTCAGACGGGCAGAAGTGGTCCTCCAAACAGGCAGAAGTCTTCATCCAGATGGCATCTTCTATCTTCATCCTTCCAGCGCAGAGCAGGTCCACCTTGAAGACATCCGACGCGGAGCATTCTCTTCTTCCGACAGACTAACTACAAATGAAGGTACCTTTAAATGACGTCATCCAAGATGGTGTCCCTTAGATTCAGATTGGCGGATATAATTCTATCAGCCAATCGGAATTAAGGTAGAAAAAATCCTATTGGCTGATGCAATCAGCCAATAGGATTGAACTTCAATCCTATTGGCTGATCCAATCAGCCAATAGGATTGAGCTTGCATTCTATTGGCTGATTGAAACAGCCAATAGAATGCAAGCTCAATCCTATTGGCTGATCCAATTTTTTAAGGGTGTATTGGGTGGGTTTATTTTTTAGTTTAGGGCTTTGGGCTTACAATAGAGCTAAATGCCCTTTTAAGGGCAATGCCCATCCAAATGCCCTTATCAGGGCAATGGGGAGCTTAGGTTTTTTTAGTTAGGCTTTTATTTGGGGGGTTGGTTGTGTGGGTGGTGGGTTTTACTGTTGGGGTGGTTGTTTGTATTTTTTACAGGTAATAGAGCTGATTTCTTTGGGGCAATGCCCCGCAAAAGGCCCTTTTAAGGGCTTATTGGTAGCTTAGTTTAGGCTAGGGTTTTTTTTATTTTGGGGGGGCTTTTTTTATTTTGATAGGGCTCTTAGATTAGGTGTAATTAGTTTAAAGATCTTGTCATTTGTTTTTTATTTTCTGCAATTTAGTGGGGGGGGTTGGGATTTAGCTAATTTAATTTAATGTATTTAATTGTATTTAATGTAGGGAATTGATTTAATTGTAGTGTAGTGTTAGGTGTTATTGTAAGTTAGGTTAGGTTTTATTTTACAGGTCAATTTGTATTTATTTTAGCTAGGTAGTTATTAAATAGTTAATAACTATTTAGTAACTATTCTACCTAGTTAAAATGCATACAAAGTTGCCTGTAAAATAAAAATAAACCCTAAGCTAGCTACAATGTAACTATTAGTTATATTGTAGCTAGTTTAGGGTTTATTTTATAGGTAAGTATTTAGTTTTAAATAGGAATTATTTAGTTAATGTTAGGAATTTTCTTTAGATTTATTTAAATTATATTTAAGCTAGGGGGTATTAGGGTTAGGGTTAGACTTAGGTTTAGGGGTTAATAAATTTAGAATAGTGGAGGCGACGTTGGGGGTGGCAGATTAGGGGTTAATAAATATAATGTAGGTGTCAGCGATGTTGGGGGCAGCAGATTAGGGGTTCATAAGTATATTGTATCTGGCAGCTATGTCCGGAGCGGCATATTAGGGGTAAATAATTATAATGCAGGTGTCGGCGATGTCGGGGGCGGCAGATTAGGTGTTAATAAGTGTAAGATTAGGGGTGTTTAGACTCGGGGTTCATGTTAGGGTGTTAGGTGTAAACATAACTTTTCTTTCCCCATAGGAATCAATGGGGCTGCGTTACTGAGTTATACACTGCTTTTTTGCAGATGTTAGACTTTTTCTCAGCCGGCTCTCCCCATTGATGTCTATGGGGAAATCGTGCACGAGCACGTACAACCAGCTCACCGCTGACTTAAGCAGCACTGGTATTGGAGTGTAGTGTGGAGCAAAATTTTGCTCTACGCTTACTTCTTACCTTTTAATGCCAGGTTTGTAAAAACCCGTAATACCAGCTCTGCAGGTAAGTGAGCGGTGACAATAAACTGCACGTTAGCACCGCACAGCTCCTAATGCAAAACTCGTAATCTAGTCAATTGTTTTTTGAATTATATGTAGTAAAAACTTTGGAAGATACTGCCATTAATGATTTTGTCCCTGTCGTGAGTGAGCTCGTCTCAGGTGCAGTAATAAAGAGGTCCAGACCAGATATTTATCAAACAAGGGCTCACCTCAGGAGAGGTTATCTTTATTACACTGTTGCAACAGTGTCCCAGAACAAAAAACAGCAACGCAAGACTAACACATTTTCATATACATGCATTTTTATACTATTACAGTAACTTACAAAGCAGAGAGCTAATTGGCTGATAATGATTGGCCAATAAATCTCACATGATTAGTGGTTACTAGGAAAGGAAGAAAAAAAACAGGTCCTCTATGTTAAAATTTGGGAGATATGTTTTCTTGGAATGTGACCAGAGGCTAGCTGGCTAATTGGATTGAGAAGTTGATACTGTACAGAGAAGCCTTGGATTTTACCTTGAGTTTCAGATATTTAAAAAAAAAAATGTATGGGAGAAGCCATAACTTTAAGATGTACTGATATATACTTTTTAGGCTAAAAGTAAGTTGTTAAAGATACATCACTTATTAGGTCAGGAGTGAATTGCTGGAAAATACAGAAGTAATATATCTGCAGTTTCAGAGAAGAGTTCAGTAAAAGAAAAGGAAAAGTTTGGTTAAACATATAAAATAATGAAAATAGAATAAGCAGCTCATAACATTCCCCCCTTTGATCGCAAACGTCAAAGTGCTGCGATCACAAAAACTTAATGTGACTCATGGCGGTTTGACAATTACAATCACAATGCTATTAGTACATGGGTGCTCGCGTCCAAGATGGTTCACAGGACTACAAGAGGGTAAGCAAAAACAAGGTAGGAGTGAAGTTATTAGGTAGTAGGCAATTCCGCTATTACCGGACGCTAGTCGCCATCGGGTGGAGTAGACAACTACCTAAACATTCCTATGCTGTAAATGTGTGTGTGGCATGACATATGTGTGTGGCATGAAATAGCGCAGAAACATCCCCTCCCAGATTTATTAACAACAATTAACAATCCCCATCATTCTTGCAGAGTTGATGGCGAATAGTGGGTTGTCATGCAGTATCATGGCATGTTTGGGAGGTGAAGGAATTCTGCACCTGTGAAGGAAATATAGAGAGTGTAAGTATAAGGTAATGCAATATGAAATCAAAATAAAACAATACAGAAAGACAATGAAGAAATAGAAACCACCAGGGAGGGAAAAAGGAGTGGGTTATGGGTATACAGGCTATGACCGGGGTGGCCATCAAGGTAGATGATGGTCCATGGTCTCTCCGTGGCCAGTTTCCCAATGTAGGAAAGTTCTAGACGATCCTAGGGACGTAGTGCATCCTGCATAGGGATAAGACAGGGAATTTTAGGGCACAGCTGGTGGGTAGACAATAACATTGTAAGATCAAGAGGTCAAAAGAGACATAGAGTAGGAGAGAAGTAGGTGAACTCAGAAGAAATCAGGGTCAAGAGAGATCTCAACATGGTGGGGAGATTCAAAACAGATAGAGGGAAACAAGTATTTGGGAGAAGAATGAGACACAGTGAAAACATTCTTGCATGTAGAGATTAGACCAGGTACACATTGTATACAGCAACACATCAGGATAAGGCATACTATAATAACAATGCCATACAGAAAAAGGGAGTGTAACCATCCCAAATTAGGTAGCCAATCAAAGAGATGGTTAAAAATACCTCCAAGGCCAAATTTGTCATCAATCACATCTTGGACATCCTGGGATAGGGACCTAATAACTGTGAGATGGTGACTCAAATTAAGTGATTGATCAGTAACATAGGTACAACATTCTTTGCTCACAAGACTACACCCCCCTCCCCTCCCTGGGATGCCAGGAGGTAATCAAGGGCCATCCTATTCTGCAATGCTAGTTGTCTAAGCTGCTTCAACTCTTGGGCCACACTCTGAACAACTCCTGCACTCTCATTCATGAAGGTCTGTAGTGTCACAGATAACATGATGATGTCCTGATGATTCAGGTAGACACCAACGGCCGGGAGGATAGCTCGACCAGTTGAATCTCCAGCATACTGTTGTACAAGGGGGGCAGCAAGCTTTCAGATTCACGTTTATTGCGAATTGGGCCCAAGGGCAGCGTGGGGACAACACGGATGGCTGGGGTTACCACACCCAGGAAGCAGATGGCTGTAGAGTTACCAGGGAGGACTGACACCGCTGTCTGTCCACATATCAATACAACCCAGGGGGTGGTCTGCTGAGGAAAGATTGTACAAGGGATGGGGAAACAAAAGTACAATTGGGGCCCTGGAGGAAACAAAAAAAGTGCAGTGAGATTATGATTCACAGTCAGGATCATTCCAGAGAAATTTACCAGCTGGAAATGAGTGCCATTACTGGAGATTACATACTCACATAGGGAGGCCCCCAACCGCACCGTACCTTGGCCAATTTCCCTGCAGATAGTACCATATGAGGTGCCTCCCAAAGAGATAAAATTACCTGATGGGTTGAACAATGGTGTACCTGGAGGAATAAAAGTAGACAAATCAAAGGTAAACAAATCAAAGGTAAACAAATCAACATTAATACCCATAAGAGGAATACCCCTCTTATGATGAGTGGGAATGCGAGCACAAATATAACAATTGCCCTCTGTGTGATTGGCTATAGTTTGGAGTAGGACAACGTGTGAGTTTAGTCCCCATTCACCTAAAGAATAGTTCTCTGTGGACAATTGGGCATTAGGTAAATTATCATTATGGGGGAAAGAATTGTGGGGGTAAATAGGGGTTGTGGCAATTGTAGTTACAGGGGAACGTCAAGCAAGAAGGGGTGACTTTCATTTCTCAGCTACCCACTTCATAATTTTCAAACCACATTCACTAGTGGGGCTATGCAAATAGACTGGATAACAAACCCCTTAGGACCTTTAAATACGAACTTTGAGTATAATTACTTGTTGAGTGCAGCTAGTAGTAGGAGGAAAAATTGCCACAGATACAAGGTTACCAGAACAAGAGTATTTAGTAAAGGGGTTAGGACAAACACACTGACGAGAAGACACATATTGGGAAATAGAGTAAGAGAGCATGGTCAAAAGTGTGACACAAAACAAAGGAGACATATTGAGGGATGTTACTCAAGATATCAACAGAGGAGTGAGACAATGAAAATAAGAGAAAGACAGATCTTTCAGTTTCACTCATTCAGCTAGTGAGATTTCACTATTTCTGGTTAGTCTGAGTTTCAAACTCAGAAGGGTCTGAATTAACCAATCGTCGTCAGGGGTCTTGGTTACCCCTTCTTCAGAGGCCTTGGTTGCCCCAGCTTCTTCTTTCTTTGGCTTGTTGCAGGCTGCTTCTTTGTCTGGGCTGTATCTTTTACACCTGGAGTAGTGGATCCAAGAGTCGACCTCAGCAACTTTGATAGCTGTTGGAGTAGTCAGCAAAACCAGGAAGGGACCTTTCCAGAGAGGCTGCAGTGGCTTTTTTTGATAGGTCTGGACTAAAATGAAGTCACCTGACTGGAAGGGATGTGCAGTCATGTCCAATGGCAAAGACTGAGAGAGAGAGACATGTCTGTGGAGAGAATGTCTGCAGTTGCAAAAGATAAGCAGTTAGTTATACATCACCTACTGCAAGGTCAGGCAGGTGTAAGGTGTTGGCACTATACAAAGGAGGTGGCCTACCAAACAATAGTTCATATGGTGAGAGCTTGAGGGTCCCCCTATGGTTTGTGTGAGTCCCAAACAGTGCTAGGGGCAAAGCATCTACCCATTTAAGGCTTACTTGAGAACAAATGTTTGCAATAGTCTGTTTTAGGGTCTGGTTCTTTCTTTCCACTTGGCCTGAGCTTTTCTGGATGCCAAGGGGTATGGAGATGCCAAGGAAAGCCTAAGGCTAATGTCAGTTGCTGAATAATATTACTTGTGAAATGTGTTCCTCTGTTAGATTCAATTACTCTGGGAGGCCAAACCTGGGTATGAGTTCTTTTAGCATTCACTTGGCAACTTCTTGGACTTTCACAGTTCTTGTAGGAAAGGCCTCGACCCATCCAGTAAGTTGGTCCACTATCACAAGTAAATGTTTGAAACCCCTACAGGGGGGTATGTCAGAAAAGTCAATTTGTAAACATTCAAAAGTTTCAAATGCCCATGGGCATCCGCCTGGTGGGCCTTTAGGTTCCCCCCTTGGATTGAATTGAGCACGTCTCACAATTCAATACAACCCATTTTGCAGCTTGATGGGGGGGGGGCAAAGTTGTGTGGTACCTCAGTGTGTTTCGTTATGCAGAAAGGATAGCATAAGATAGAGGTGCGGTTGAGGTAGAGCAGGGCATCCATCTGGAGTGGACCAGATACCAAAAGTCACAGGTAACACCAAGAATAGTCCAGAGGTGAACAGTTTGTTCAGGAAGAGAAGTGTAAAGAGAGACAATGTAGTGTAAATGGCAGAGAAGCTGCATGCTAAGCAATTTGATCAGCATAACTATTACAAAGTGAAATGGGTTCCTGTGAGAGGGTGTGTGCTTTGCAATGCATGACAGAGATGGAAGTGGGTAAATGGATTGAGTCATGCAGAAGCTTGTGGTGCATTGGCAATTTGGGTACCAGCAGAAGTTAGAAAACCCCTTAATTTCCATAATTGACCAGTGGCATGTACAATCCCTAAAGCATATTTACTATCAGTGTAAATGTTTACTGACCTGTCCTTTGAGAGCTGACAAGCAAGTGTGAGTGCATGTAGCTCAGCCGCTTGGGCACTGTAGTGAGATGGGAGGGGCTCGGCCTCTATAACAGAATCTGTCATGACTACAGCAGAAACATTCACCATCCTCAAACTTCCATCACAGAACAGTGTCCAATCCAGGTTAGGTAGAGGCACATCAGAGAGGCCATCCCTTAGTTTGGAGGAAAAGAGAGATACAGATAAACAGTCATAGTGTGGGGTACCATCATCAGGTAGAGGTAACAAAGTTGCTGGGTTGAGAGAGGTACAGTAGATGATAGTGATATTAGAAGGTACAAGAAGCAATGTCTCATACCTAGTGAGACGTTGGTTTAAAAAAAATGTTGTGTATTTGTCTGACTGAGTAAGAGGTGTACTGCGTGTGGCACATAAATGTGTAAAGAATGTCCCTGTACAAGCTCCTTTCCTCTATTTTGGCATTTGAAATAGCTGATTTAGTCTGTGGTATACCCACCTATAGTAAAAGTTTTATACTGGAGTCTCATCTATCAATCAGCCTAAGTAAACAAGCCAGTAATAAGAAACCACACTCACAGGGTTGCAGGATAGTTAAAGGGACAGTTTACCCAAATTAAGAATAATTTTTAATTGAAACTGCTTGACATAGTTAAATATACTAGTGCTGAGCATACAATAAACTTCATTTTCTTTCTCTGTAAATATTTTTTGAAATCTCAGATTTTATATCAGTTTGCCTATACCCCTTTAAATATTTTTTTTTCCTGCCTTCTGTGCATAGCACTTGCTCCACCCCCTGACTCGGTGTTGAGCAGTGAGCAGTTTTTTAGAGCTTGAATACATTCAGGTCAGTGATATCTCTGTTTGCAACTTATTTGAAGAGAAAAAGAAAACGTTTGCATCATGCAATCCACTCCTGTATTAGAACAGACTTTTACACAGACCTGTATGTATTCAACTCAAAAGTCAAATCCACATCGGCATGAAGCCTCAATCAGCTGGAAAGCAAATGTAATTCTTTTTCTTTTTTTTTCACTGTTAGTCTCACGGATTTTATATTATACTGAATATATATACAAGGAAAGGTCTGCACAAGGTGATTATGTAAGCAAACTATTGTAAAACAAACTAAAGTAAAAATATAGAAAATCATCCAGGTCTTATGCAATTATTATGCTCCCAGAGACAGGACCAGTAAACATAGCAGATTTGCATAATCAACAAATGCAAGATAACAATACAATACAATAGCATTTAGTCTGAATTTCAAATGAGTAGTAGATTATTTTCTAACACATTTCTAAGTTATGTATATTTCCACTCCCCCTGAACTATGTGATAGCAATCAGCCAATCACAAATGCATATACGTATAGTCTGAGTTCTTGCACATGCTCAGTAGGAGCTGGTGACTCAAAAAAAAATAATGTAAATATAAAAGACTGTGCACATTATTTTTAATGGAAGTAAATTGGAAAGTTGTTTAAAATTATATGCTGTATCTAAATCATGAAAATTTTATAAAACCGGAGTGTCCCTTTAAATGTAAAGTGTGGGGAGTGATATTTAAATTTATATTGTTAGCTGCCGATTATTTTTTATTCTATGCAGCTTGTATAACAAGTCATTGAAAATACATTAATATAAAAACAATTTTACAGTGTACTGTCCCCATAAGGGCTGACCATTTATCATGTATATTACATATTCAACCTTATTGTCTTATTTACCATCAAAACTCCACCTCCCCACTGCATCGCAACCGGCATATACTTAAATATTTATTGCAAAAGAAACAGACCCAAATACATACATCTAATGACACACAGTCCATAATACAGCAAAGAAGCAGAACTCCAATGGCAAACAAGACAAGTTTTTTTACCTTATTATCTTTTCCACAAACATACTTAACCCATTAATCATATACAAGAAAAACTCTCATATTTACTAGAGCGTGACAAAAATGACACACACCATCGCACTTTCCTTAGCTACTTCACTTGCAGATATATTTTATATGCCTCAAACAGATGGAAACACATTAAATCTCTTATCAGCCCATACATAAAACAAATATCACTTAAAACTAAAACAAATTCTATTATTGGCGCACAAAATTAAGAACATACATATGACTTTAAAACCAAGTTACAGCAATAACAAGCAAATCCTTACGTCATCAAATTTCTTAGCTAAGAATCCCTGATACACACACACAGCTCCAGCCTGCATCAAACATCAAGGCCAGCTTTCTTTTGCAGCGATTGTACACAAAAATTCTTATCAACTCGCATACCTCAAATATTTCACTCCCAGCATTTATTCTAAAGCAATGTTAACATACATGAAACTTTTAGTAATACAGAAAACACATTTTCATTTGGGTTTTGACGTCCGCAACCCTACTATTCTCAAACAGATAATAGTAGTCCATCTGGTCAGGGCATATATCAACCAGATGATTGCGGAGGGCAATTAATTTAGGGAGCTCAAAGGACCCAAATCTCGGCCACCTTAATTCAGGATCAAGGCTGAGAGTATAGGAAACTCAGAGCTCTGAGTTTTTTATAACCAAGCAGTACTGAGTTTTCCCTAATTTGCATATACTTTAACAAGGGGAGAGTCTTTGTCTACTTTAGACAACCGGGATCCCATTATTATATCCCTGTTCCTTAAAGTGAATGTAAATTTTGATGACAAAGTGCCCAGTCTACAAAAATTAGACCAAAAACAGGGGCACTTTAACTCCTCAAAATCCACACCTCACCTTAATCCCTAATCAAGTCCCTGCAGTTACCGGACGGACACTACCTCAACGTCCCTGCTTAGCGGGAGAGATTAGCACTATAGTCTCAAGTCACAATATGTCTTGGATCACTATTTCTGCCACTGTAAAATCCCTACCACCTGAAACTTTATTTTATAGTGGGCTGGCACCCTAATGGTGTTTAACTGCCAGACAGATGTCCCACTGAATTTATTAGTGATCCAGTATATAAAAAAAAAACAGGGTAAAAGACCCACAACATATATTACACGTACATGAACACAAAAGACAAGAAGACACTCACAGACTGGTCCAAGGGGTAGATTGTGTCCGTTGTTTGTGGTCTGTTCCTCAGGACGTACTCCCTTATCTCCCCCCGGGACTCCCTGGCCAACAAGACAAAACCTCCCACAGGTAAGCTATAGACCTGAATCAGATGGGTGCGCGCAGATGTTGGTTCCCAGCCAGGGAGGCACGGAAAGGTCGACCTGAAGCACGTCCCACCAGAGTCGCCAAGTTACTGTCGTGAGTGAGCTCGTCTCAGGTGCAGTAATAAAGAGGTCCAGACCAGATATTTATCAAACAAGGGCTCACCTCAGGAGAGGTAATCTTTATTACACTGTTGCAACAGTGTCCCAGAACAAAAAACAGCAACGCAAGACTAACACATTTTCATATACATGCATTTTTATACTATTACAGTAACTTACAAAGCAGAGAGCTAATTGGCTGATAATGATTGGCCAATAAATCTCACATGATTAGTGGTTACTAGGAAAGGGGGAAAAAAACAGGTCCTCTATGTTAAAATTTGGGAGATATGTTTTCTTGGAATGTGATCAGAGGCTAGCTGGCTAATTGGATTGAGAAGTTGATACTGTACAGAGAAGCCTTGGATTTTACCTTGAGTTTCAGATATTTAAAAAAAACAATGTATGGGAGAAGCCATAACTTTAAGATGTACTGATATATACTTTTTAGGCTAAAAGTAAGTTGTTAAAGATACATCACTTATTAGGTCAGGAGTGAATTGCTGGAAAATACAGAAGTAATATGTCTGCAGTTTCAGAGAAGAGTTCAGTAAAAGAAAAGGAAAAGTTTGGTTAAACATATAAAATAATGAAAATAGAATAAGCAGCTCATAACATCCCTATATTGTCTCTTTAATTTAATTCTGAAGAATTATGCACTTTCCCATTTTTGTTAAAAGTGCAGATATTAGACTTAAAGGGACATAAAACACATATTTTCTTTAATTATTCAAATAGAGCATATGATTTGAAACTAATATTCTAATTTATTTTTATTATCAAATATACTTAATACTCTTGGTATCCTTTGTTGAAGGAGCAGCAATGCACTACAGGGAGCTAGCTGATCATATCAGGTGAGCCAATGACAGGCATATATGTGCAGCCACCAATCAGCAGCTAGCTCCCAGTAGGAATTTGCTGCTCCTGAGCCTACCTAGGTATACTTTCAACAAAGTATACCAAGGGAACAAAGCAAATTATGCAATATACAGGGAGTGCAGAATTATTAGGCAAGTTGTATTTTTGAGGATTAATTTTATTATTGAACAACAACCATGTTCTCAATGAACCCAAAAAACTCATTAATATCAAAGCTGAATATTTTTGGAAGTAGTTTTTAGTTTGTTTTTAGTTTTAGCTATTTTAGGGGGATATCTGTGTGTGCAGGTGACTATTACTGTGCATAATTATTAGGCAACTTAACAAAAAACAAATATATACCCATTTCAATTCTTTATTTTTACCAGTGAAACCAATATAACATCTCAACATTCACAAATATACATTTCTGACATTCAAAAACAAAACAAAAACAAATCAGTGACCAATATAGCCACCTTTCTTTGCAAGGACACTCAAAAGCCTGCCATCCATGGATTCTGTCAGTGTTTTGATCTGTTCACCATCAACATTGCGTGCAGCAGCAACCACAGCCTCCCAGACACTGTTCAGAGAGGTGTACTGTTTTCCTTCCTTGTAAATCTCACATTTGATGATGGACCACAGGTTCTCAATGGGGTTCAGATCAGGTGAATAAGGAGGCCATGTCATTAGATTTTCTTCTTTTATACCCTTTCTTGCCAGCCACGCTGTGGAGTACTTGGACGCGTGTGATGGAGCATTGTCCTGCATGAAAATCATGTTTTTCTTGAAGGATGCAGACTTCTTCCTGTACCACTGCTTGAAGAAGGTGTCTTCCAGAAACTGGCAGTAGGACTGGGAGTTGAGCTTGACTCCATCCTCAACCCGAAAAGGCCCCACAAGCTCATCTTTGATGATACCAGCCCAAACCAGTACTCCACCTCCACCTTGCTGGCGTCTGAGTCGGACTGGAGCTCTCTGCCCTTTACCAATCCAGCCACGGCCCATCCATCTGGCCCATTAAGACTCACTATCATTTCATCAGTCCATAAAACCTTAGAAAAATCAGTCTTGAGATATTTCTTGGCCCAGTCTTGACGTTTCAGCTTGTGTGTCTTGTTCAGTGGTGGTCGTCTTTCAGCCTTTCTTACCTTGGCCATGTCTCTGAGTATTGCACACCTTGTGCTTTTGGGCACTCCAGTGATGTTGCAGCTCTGAAATATGGCCAAACTGGTGGCAAGTGGCATCTTGGCAGCTGCACGCTTGACTTTTCTCAGTTCATGGGCAGTTATTTTGCGCCTTGGTTTTTCCACACGCTTCTTGCGACCCTGTTGACTATTTTGAATGAAACGCTTGATTGTTCGATGATCACGCTTCAGAAGCTTTGCAATTTTAAGAGTGCTGCATCCCTCTGCAAGATATCTCACTATTTTTGACTTTTCTGAGCCTGTCAAGTCCTTCTTTTGACCCATTTTGCCAAAGGAAAGGAAGTTGCCTAATAATTATGCACACCTGATATAGGGTGTTGATGTCATTAGACCACACCCCTTCTCATTACAGAGATGCACATCACCTAATATGCTTAATTGGTAGTAGGCTTTCGAGCCTATACAGCTTGGAGTAAGACAACATGCATAAAGAGGATGATGTGGTCAAAATACTCATTTGCCTAATAATTCTGCACTCCCTGTAAGTAAATTGTAAAGCTGCTTAAAATTACATGCTCTGTGTGAATCTTGAAAGAAATAAAATTGGGTTATATGTCCCTTTAACACTGCTATATTCCCCAAATTCATTGGTTGCACATTCTAGTGACCCATTTATAACAGCTCCTAATTCACCTCAACAGAGTAGGAAACCTGATTACAATATTGTGATACCCATTTCTTTATGGGCATTAACATTTTACAATTATTTTTTCAATATTTAAACAACTAATATCCGGCTAGATTACGAGTTTTGCGTTAGAGGCTATGCGGTGCTAACGAGCAGTTTATGCTCACCGCTCACTTACAGACAGCACTGGTATTACGGGTTTTTACAAACCCATCGTTAAAAGACAAGAAGTGAGCATTGAGCAAAATTTTGCTCCACATCTCACTCCAATACCAGCGCTGCTTACGTTAGCGGTGAGCTGGTGTAACGTGCTCATGCACGATTTCCCCATAGGAATCAACGGGGAGAGCTAGCTGAAAAAAAGTCTAACACTTGCAAAAAAGCAGCGTTTAGCTCCTAACGCAGCCCCATTGATTCCTATGGGGAAATAAAATTTATGTTTACACCTAACATCCTAACATGAACCCCGAGTCTAAACACCCCTAATATTACACTTATTAACCCCTAATCTGCCGCCCCTGACATCGCTGCCATCTACATTATATTATTAACCCTAATCTGCCTCTCCATACACCACCGCCACCTACATTATATGTATTAACCCCTAATCTGCTGCCCCAACATCGCTGCCACCTATATTATATATATTAACCCCTTATCTGCCGCCCGCAACGTCGCCGTCACTATAATAAACATATTAACCCCTAAACCTAAGTCTAACCCTAACCCCCCCTAATTTAAATATAATTTAAATACATCTAAATAAAATTACTATCATTAACTAAATTATTCCTATTTAAAACTAAATACTTACCTATAAAATAAACTACAACTAATAGTTACATTGTATCTAGCTTAGGTTTTATTTTTATTTTACAGGCAAGTTTGTATTTATTTTAACTAGGTAGAATAGTTACTAAATAGTTATTAACTATTTAATAAACTACCTAGCTAAAATAAATACAAATTTACCTGTAAAATAAAACCTAACCTAAATTACACTAACACCTAACACTACTCTATAATTAAATTAATTCCCTAAATTAAATTAAATTAGCTAAAGTACAAAAAAAAAACAAATTACAGAAAATAATAAACAAATTAAGATTTTTAAACTAATTACACCTAATCTAATCCCCCTAACAAAATAAAAAAAGCCCCCCCAAAATAAAAAAAGCCGTACCCTACACTTAATTACAAATAGCCCTTAAAAGGGCCTGTTGCGGGGCATTGCCCCAAAGTAATCAGCTCTTTTACCTGTAAAAAAATTTAGAAATCCCCCCCAACATTAAAACCCACCACTCACACAACCAACCCCACTCTAAAACCCACCCAATCCCTCCTTAATAAAACCTAACTCTAACCCCTTGAAGATCACCTTACCGGGAGAAGTCTTCATCCAACCGGACAGAAGTGGTTCTCCAGACGGGCAGAAGTCTTCATCCAAGCCGGGCAGAAGTGGTCCTCCAGATGGGCAGAAGTCTTCATCCAGACGGCATCTTCTATCTTCATCCAGATGGCATCTTCTATCTTCATCAATCCGGCGCAGAGCGGGTCCATCTTCAAGACATCCGACGCGGAGCATCCTCTTCTTCCAACGGCTACAACTGAATGAAGGTTCCTTTAAATGACGTCATCCAAGATGGCGTCCCTTCAATTCCGATTGGCTGATAGAATTCTATCAGCCAATCGGAATTAAGGTAGAAAAAATCCTATTGGCTGATGCAATCAGCCAATAGGATTGAGCTGGCATTCTATTGGCTGATTGGAACAGCCAATAGAATGCCATCTCAATCCTATTGGATGATCCAATCAGCCAATAGGATTTTTTCTACCTTAATTCTGATTGGCTAATAGAATTCTATCAGCCAATCAGAATTGAAGGGACGCCATCTTGGATGACGTCACTTAAAGGTACCTTCATTCAGTCGTAGCCGTCGGAAGAAGAGGATGCTCCGCGTCAGATGTCTTGAAGATGAACCCGCTCCGCACCGGATGGATGAAGATAGAAGATGCCGTCTGGATGAAGACTTCTGCCCGTCTGGAGGACCACTTCTGCCCGGTTGGATGAAGACTTCTTCCAGTAAGGTGATCTTCAAGGGGTTAGTGTTAGGTTTTTTTAAGGGGAAATTGGGTGGGTTTTAGAGTAGGGTTGGTTGTGTGGGTGGTGGGTTTTAATGTTGGGGGGGTTTGTAATTTTTTTTACAGGTAAAAGAGCTGATAACTTTGGGGCAATGCCCCGCTAAAGGCCCTTTTAAGGGCTATTTGTAATTTAGTGTAGGGTAGGGCTTTTTTTATTTTGGGGGGGCTTTTTTATTTTGTTAGGGGGATTAGATTAGGTGTAATTAGTTTAAAAATCTTGTAATTTGTTTGTTATTTTCTGTAATTTAGTGTTTGTTTGTTTTTGTACTTTAGATCATTTTATTTATTTGTATTTAATTGTATTTAATTTAGGGAATTAATTTAATTATAGTGTAGTATTAGGTGTAATTGTAACTTAGGTTAGGTTTTATTTTACAGGTAAATTTGTCTTTATTTTAACTAGGTAGTTATTAAATCTACCTAGTTAAAATAAATACAAACATGCCTGTAAAATAAAAATAAACCCTAAGCTAGCTACAATGTAACTATTAGTTATATTGTCGCTAGCTTAGGGTTTATTTTATAGGCAAGTATTTAGTTTTAAATAGGAATTATTTAGGTAATAAAAGTAATTTTATTTAGATTTATTTAAATTATATTTAAGTTAGGGGGTGTTAGGGTTAGGGTTAGACTTAGATTTAGGGGTTAATAAATATAGTGGCGGCGACATTGGGGGTGGCAGATTAGGGGTTAAGAAGTGTAGGTAGGTTGCGGCAATATTGGGGACGGCAGATTAGGGGTTAATAAATTAAATGTAGGTGTCGGCGATGTTGGGGGTGGCAGATTAGGGGTTCATAAGTATAATGTAGGTGGCGGCGGTGTCCGGAGCGGCAGATTAGGGGTTAATAAGAATAATGTAGGTGTCTGCGATGTTGGGGGCGGCAGATTAGGGGTTAATAAGTGTAAGATTAGGGGTGTTTAGACTCGGGGTTCATGTTAGGGTGTTAGGTGTAGACATAAATGTATTTTGCCCATAGGAATCAATAGGGCTGCGTTAGGCACTAAACGCTGCTTTTTTTGCAGGTGTTAGGTTTTTTATCAGCCGGCTCTCCCCCATTGATTCCTATGGGGAAATGGTGCACGAGCACGTTCAGCCAGCTCACCGCTAATGTAAAAACCCGTAATACCAGCGCTGTCTGTAAGTGAGCGGTGAGCATAAACTGCTCGTTAGCACCGCATAGCCTCTAACACCAAACTCGTAATCTAGCCATATGTGTTAATATCGCAGTATCATTTAACATAAATTATGTAGGTACACTTACAGCATATGCTGGCATACAGAGGTAGGTGATATGTGTTTGGGGCTGGAGCACTTACAGGTACAACATGTGCTGGCATACAGAGGAATATGAGTTTCAGCTTGGTGTGGATAATCTGAGGGCTGGCATACAGGGGTAGGTGATATGTGTTTGCAGCTGGTGCACTTAGAGCTACAGCATGTGCTGGCATACAGAGGCAGGTGATATGTGTTTGCGGCTGGCATACTTACAGCTACAACATGGGCTGGCATACAGAGGCAGGTGATAAGTGTTTGGGGCTGGAGCACTTACAGTTACAGCATGTGCTGGCATACAGAGGTAGGTGATAAGTGTTTGGGACTGAAGCATTTACAGTTACAGCATGTGCTGGCATACAGAGGCAAGTGATATGTATTTGGGGCTGGAGCTTTTACATATACAGCATGTGCTGGCATACAGAGGTAGGTGATATGTTTTTGGGGCTGGAGCACTTACAGTTACAGCATGTGCTGGCATACAGGGGCAGGTGATAAGTGTTTGGGGCTGGAGCACTTACATATACAGCATGTGCTGGCATACAGAGGTAGGTGATATGTTTTGGGGGCTGGAACACTTACAGTTACAACATGTGCTGGCATACAGAGGCAGATGATATGTGTTTGGGGCTGGAGCACTTAGAGCTACAGAATGTGCTGGCATACAGAGGCAGGTGATATGTGTCTGGGGCTGGTGCACTTACAGTTACAGCATGTGCTGGCATACAGAGGTAGGTGATATGTGTTTGGGGCTGGCATACTTACAGCTACAGCATGGGCTGGCATACAGAGGTAGATGATATGTGTTTGGGGCTGGCATACTTACAGCTACAACATGGGCTGGTATACAGAGGTAGATGATATGTGTTTGGGTCTGGAGCACTTACAGCTACAACATGGGCTGGCATACAGAGGCAGGTGATATGTGTTTGGGGCTGGTGCACTTACAGTTACAGCATGTGCTGGCATACAGAGGTAGGTGATATATGTTTGGGGCTGGAGCACTTACAGTTACAGCATGTGCTGGCATACAGAGGTAGGTGATATGTGTTTTGGGCTGGTGCACTTACATTTACAGCATGTGCTGGCATACAGAGGCAGGTGATATGTGTTTGTGGCTGGTGCACTTACAGTTACAGCATGTGCTGGCATACAGAGGTAGGTGATATGTGTTTGGGGCTGGAGCACTTACATTTACAGCATGTGCTGGCATACAGAGGTAGGTGATATGTGTTTGGGGCTGGAGCACTTACATTTACAGCATGTGCTGGCATACAGAGGTAGGTGATATGTGTTTGTGGCTGGTGCACTTACAGTTACAGCATGTGCTGGCATATAGAGGTAGGTGATATGTGTTTGTGGCTGGTGCCCTTACAGTTACAGCATGTGCTGGCATATAGAGGTAGGTGATATGTGTTTGGGGCTGGTACACTTAGAGCTACAGCATGTGCTGGCATACAGACGGCTAGATTATGAGTTGTGTGTTAGGGTAAAAAAGCAGTGTTAAGAGGTCCTAACATTGCTTTTTTATGCCTGCTGCTATTATGAGTCTTGCAGGTGAAGGGTCACCGCACACTTCTTTGCCCTTACCGCAAAACGACTTACGTAAACTTTGTAAAGTCTTTTTTCTATGGGACTTCCATAGCGCCGGTATTACGAGTCTGTCCTGGGAGGCCAAAAAGTGAGCGGTAGACCCTCTCCTGTCAAGAGTCCTAACGCATTTAAAAGTCAGTAGTTAAGAGTTTTATGGTACAACGCTGTAACATAAAACTCATAACTAAAGTGCTAAAAAGTACACTAACACCCATAAACTACCTATTAACACCTAAATCGAGGCCCTCCCGCATTGCAAACACTAAAATAAAAATTTTAACCCCTAATCTGTCGTTTCGGACATCGCCACCACCTACATTATATTTATGAACCCCTAATCTGCTGCCCCCAACATCGCCGACACCTACATTATTTTTATTAACCCCTAATCTGCCGCCCCCAATGTCGCCACCACCTACCTACACTTATTCACCCCTAATCTGCCGCCCCAACGTCATTGCCACTATAATAAACATATTAACCCCTAAACCGCCACACTCCTGCCTCACAAACATTAGTTAAATATTATTAACCCCTAATCTGCCGTCCCTAACATTGTTGCCACCTACCTACATTTATTAACCTCTAATCTCTTGCCCCCAACGTCGCTGCCATAATATTAAAGTTATTAACCCCTAAACCTAAGTCTAACCCTAACCCTAACACCCCCTAACTTAAATATAATTTAAATACATTTAAATAAATATTCCTATCATTAACTAAATTATTCCTATTTAAAACTAAATACTTACCTATAAAATAAACCCTAAGATAGCTACAATATAACTAATAGTTACATTGTAGCTAGTTTAGGATTTATTTTTATTTTACATGCAAGTTTGTATTTATTTTAACTAGGTAGAATAGTTATTAAATAGTTATTAACTATTTAATAACTACCTAGCTAAAATAAATACAAAAGTACCTGTAAAATAAAACCTAACCTAATTTACACTAACACCTAACACTACACTATAATTAAATAAATTAACTAAATTAAATACAATTACCTAAATTAAATTAAATTAGCTAAAGTACAAAAAAAACAAACACTAAATTACAGAAAATAATAAACAAATTACAGATATTTAAACTAATTACACCTAATCTAATAGCCCTATTAAAATAAAAAAGCCCCCAATTTAAAAAAAACCCTAGCCTATACTAAACTACCAATAGCCCTTAAGGGCAGTTAGCTCTTTTGCGGCCCAAAGTCCCTAACCTAAAAATAAAACCCACCCAATACACCCTTAAAAAAAACCTAACACTAACCCCCTGAAGTTCGACTTACCGGGAGACGTCTTCATCCAAGTCGGGCGAAGTTGTCCTCCAGACGGGCAGAAGTTTTTATCCAAGCCGGGCAGGAGTGGTCCTCCAGACGGGCAGAAGTCTTCATCCAGACGGCATCTTCTATCTTCATCCATCCGGCGCGGAGCGGGTCCATCTTCAAGACATCCGACGCGGAGCATCCTCTTCATTTGCATCCTATTGCATCAGCTAATAGGATTTTTTCTACCTTAATTCCGATTGGCTGATAGAATTCTATCAGCCAATCGGCATCTAAGGGACGCCATTGGATGATGTCACTTAAAGGTACCTTCATTCTGTTTTAGTCGTCGGATAAAGAGGATGCTCTGCGTCGGATGTCTTGAAGATGGACCCGCTCTGCGCCGGATGGATGAAGACTTCTGCCCGTCTGGAGGATCACTTCTGCCCGACTTGTATGAAGACTTCTGCTCGTCTGGAGGACCACTTCTGCCCGGCTTGGATGAAGACTTCTGGCCGTCTGGAGGACCACTTCGTCCGGCTTGGATGAAGACGTCTCCCGGTAAGTCGATCTTCAGGGGGTTAGTGTTAGGTTTTTTTAAGGGTGTATTGGGTGAGTTTAATTTTTTAGATTAGGGTTTGGGCGCCAAAAGAGCTAACTGCCATTTTAAGGGCAATGCCCATCCAAATGCCCTTTTCAGGGCAATGGGGAGCTTAGTTTTTTTTAGCTAGTATTTTATTTGGGGTGTTAGTTGTGTGGGTGGTAGGTTTTATTGTTGGGGGAGTTGTTTGTATTTTTTTTTACAAGTAAAAGAGCTGATTACTTTGGAGAAATGCCCCGCAAAAGGCCCTTTTAAGGGCTATTGGTAGTTTAGTGTAGGCTAGATTTTTTTTTAATTTTGGGGGGGCTTTTTTATTTTAATAGGGCTATTAGATTAGGTGTACTTAGTTTAAATTTCTGTAATTTCTTTATTATTTTCTGTAATTTAGTGGGGGGGGGTTTGTACTTTAGCTAATTTAATTTAATTTAGGTAATTGTATTTAATTTAGTTAATTTATTTAATTATAGTGTAGTGTTAGGTGTTAGTGTAACTTAGGTTAGTTTTTATTTTACAGGTAAATTTGTGTTTATTTTAGCTAGGTAGTTATTAAATAGTTAATAACTATTTATTAACTATTCTACCTAGTTAAAATAAATTTAAACTTGCCTGTAAAATAAAAATAAACCCTAAGCTAGCTACAATGTAACTATTAGTTATATTGTAGCTAGCTTAGGGTTTATTTTATAGGTAAGTATTTAGTTCTTAATAGGCATAATTTAGTTAATGATAGGAATATTTATTTAGATTGATTTAAATTATATTTAAGTTAGTTTGTATTAGGTTTAGGGTTAGACTTAGGTTTAGGGGTTAATACATTTAGTATAGTGGCGGCGACGTTGGAGGCAGCAGATTAGGGGTTAATAAATGTAGGTGTGGCAATGTTAGGGACGGCAGATTAGGGGTTAATAATATTTAACTAATGTTTGCAAGGCAGGAGTGCGGCGGTTTAGGGGTTAATATGTTTATTATAGTGGTGGCGACGTTGGGGGCAGCAGATTAGGGGTTAATAAGTGTAGGTAGGTGGCGGCAACATTGGGGGCAGCAGATTAGGGGTTAATAAATATAATGTAGTTGTCAGCGATGTTGGGGGCAGCAGATTAGGGGTTCATAACTATAATGTAGGTGGCAGCGGTGTCCGGAGCGGCAGATTAGGGGTTAATAATATAATGTAGGTGTCGGCGATGTCGGGGGCGGCAGATTAGGGGTTAATAAGTGTAAGATTAGGGTTGTTTAGACTCGGGGTTCATGTTAGGGTGTTAGGTGTAGACATAAATTTTATTTCCCCATAGGAATCAATGAGGCTGCGTTAGTGAGTTATACGCTGCTTTTTTGCAGGTGTTAGACTTTTTTTCAGCCGGCTCTCCCCGTTGATTTCTATGGGGAAATCGTGCACAAGCACGTTACATCAGCTCACCGCTGACTTAAGCATCGCTAGTATTGGAGTGAGATTTGGAGCTAAATTTTGCTCAACGCTCACTTTTTGTCTTTTAACGCCGGGTTTCTGAAAACTCGTAATACCAGCGCTGTATGTAAGTGAGCGGTGAGAGAAAACTGCTCGTTTGCACCGCATAGCCTCTAACGCAAAACTCGTAATCTAGGTGAGAGGTAGGTGATATGTGTTTGGGGCTGGAGCACTTATAGTTACAGCATGTGCTGGCAAACAGAGGTAGGTGATATGTGTTTGGGTCTGGAGCACTTAGAGTTACAACATGTGCTGGCATACAGAGGCAGGTGATATGTGTTTGGGGCTGGAGCACTTATAGTTACAACATGTGCTGGCATACAGAGGCAGGTGATATGTGTTTGGGTCTGGAGCACTTACAGTTACAACATGTGCTAGCATACAGAGGCAGGTGATATGTGTTTGGGGCTGGAGAACTTATAGTTACAACATGTGCTGGCATACAGAGGCAGGTGATATGTGTTTGGGTCTGGAGCACTTACAGTTACAACATGTGCTAGCATACAGAGGCAGGTTATATGTGTTTGGGGCTGGAGCACTTATAGTTACAGCATGTGCTGGCATACAGAGGCAGGGGATATGTGTTTGGGGCTGGAGCACTTATAGTTACAACATGTGCTGGCATACAGAGGCAGGTGATATGTGTTTGGGTCTGGAGCACTTACAGTTACAACATGTGCTAGCATACAGAGGCAGGTTATATGTGTTTGGGGCTGGAGCACTTATAGTTACAACATGTGCTAGCATACAGAGGCAGGTGATATGTGTTTGGGTCTGGAGCACTTACAGTTACAACATGTGCTAGCATACAGAGGCAGGTGATATGTGTTTGGGGCTGGAGCACTTATAGTTACAACATGTGCTAGCATACAGAGGCAGGTGATATGTGTTTGGGGCTGGAGCACTTACAGTTACAGCATGGGCTGGCATACAGAGGCAGGTGATTTGTGTTTGGGACTGGAGCACTTACAGTTACAACATGTGCTAGCATACAGAGGCAGGTTATATGTGTTTGGGGCTGGAGCACTTATAGTTACAGCATGTGCTGGCATACAGAGGCAGGGGATATGTGTTTGGGGCTGGAGCACTTATAGTTACAGCATGTGCTGGCATACAGAGGTAGGTGATATGTGTTTGGGTCTGGGGCACTTACAGTTACAACATGTGCTGGCATACAGAGGCAGGTGATATGTGTTTGGGGCTGGAGCACTTACAGCTACAACATGGGCTGGCATACAGAGGCAGGTGATATGTGTTTGGGGCTGGAGCACTTACAGTTACAGCATGGGCTGGCATACAGAGGTAGGTGATATGTGTTTGGGGCTGGAGCACTTACAGTTACAGCATAGGCTGGCATACAGAGCCAGGTGATATGTGTTTGGGTCTGGAGCACTTACAGTTACAGCATGTGCTGGCATACAGAGGTAGGTGATATGTGTTTGGGGCTGGAGTACTTACAGTTACAGCATGTGCTGGCATACAGAGGCAGATGATAAGTGTTTTGGGCTGGTGCACTTACATATGCAGTACATTATGGGCTGGCATACAGAGGCAGGTGATTTGTGTTTGGGACTGGAGCACTTACAGTTACAGCATGGGCTGGCATACAGAGGCAGATGATATGTGTTTTGGGGCTGGAGCACTTACAGTTACAGCATGGGCTGGCATACAGAGGCAGATGATAATGTGTTTGGGGCTGGAGCACTTACAGTTACAGCATGTGCTGGCATACAGAGATAGGTGATATGTGTTTGGGGCTGGAGCACTTACAGGTACATCATGTGCTGGCATACAGAGGTAGGTGATATGTGTTTGGGGGTGGAGCACTTACATTACAGCATGGGCTGGCATACAGAGGTAGGTGATATGTGTTTGTGGCTGGTGCACTTACAGTTACAGCATGTGCTGGCAGACAGAGGAATATGAGTTTCATCTTGGTGTGGATAATCTGAGGGCAATGTTAGTGACTAAAGTAAACTTGTGTTGAGTTTTTCTAAGATGCTTCTGATGAAGAAAGTTCACAGCAGCTCTTCTTTTTCTTTATTTTACAATTAGGTCAACAGTTTTATCTTAACAATAGTTTTTTATTGGTTTTCATAGTAGGTAAAATGTTTTCACATGACTTTATAAATTTAAAATAAAAATAATTAAAAGTAGTTTTTTTCTATTATCTCCTCAACATTTATGAGGTTTGCTGAATTTAGGTTTGAGGTGTCTTAAATTGGGGTCTTACTTTAATACATTATAGAAAAGTTCTGTGTAAATCTGATTGTACCTAAAAAAAGAACAGTCCACACCCCCACCCCCCCCCCCATACTAGGCAAGGATCAAGTTTGACCCTTGGGGATTAGTCTCACAAAGGGTAGTGAAGGGAACAAATGACATGGACCTGTTGCAATGTTTGTCTAGAAGGATATGGCTGCAGCATATGGCTGTAGCTCATTGACAAGGCCTGTAGAAGTCCATCTACGTCTTGTCCATAGGAGGGTTGCATGGTATATCAAGGCTGGACCTTCCTTTTTAACCAGGACCAGACTGATTTACTGCTGGAAACTTATTCTGTGTGAGAGGTACATTCTGGGAGTGATGACTAGCTATTGAGCAAGTTATTATGCTTTTGTTTTTGTCTTTGTATTTATGTATTTAGAGCTAGATTACTTGTGGAACGCTAATTTCTCGAGGACCTGCAAATGGGCAAATTTGGCCAATTGCAGGAGCGTGAGAAATAACCAGCCATTACCTGTGCCTTTACATTGCAGTCTATGGGAACTGTGTGTTCCCAGTAAATATACTGTATATGTATATGTCTATATACATACTGTATATATTTATGTGTTAATATGTGCTTTGGTATTACTCAGTGGAGCGCAAATATTGCTTTCACAAAAGCGATATTTAGCGCTCCACTTGTAATCTGGCCCTTAATATTCACCTCATGTCTTCAGGAAGGTAATGTTAACATCATTTGAAATAGGAACCTCTTCTCTTTCACATTGAAAGTGGAACCCCTAATTAACAACCAGTGCATTTTTAGATTGTGTGAGGTCTATTTTGTGTATGTGTATAAAGAGCCAAGCAATGTAATGCACAACTACTGAAGCTAGAAATATAATTAGGTATAATCAACTAATTTTCATATGCTTGTAGTAGTTCTTTTTTAACCTGTCCCCTGTGTTCAAGCAGTTTTGTAGAACTGCAGTGCAGAGCTAGTTTCCTAGATTTCATACAATATTAATCTTACAGAGCTCCTTGTGGGACAGAATGTAGGAGCCAAGCAGTTCTTCCTGGAAACTGACTGTGCACAAAATGAAACCTTTTCATGTCAGTACACAGATTTTTATTGTGCACTACATAATTTTCTATTTAATGTAGTGTGATATCTTGCCTGCAAATTATCAGAAGCTACTCGCTTTCTATTTAAAGGGACAATAGTTATTGAAAATTTAAATTAGACACATTTTTACACTATACATAGACTAGCATAAATGCTTCCTGTAAAATGTATGACTATTTTAGTGATAGCTTGTACGGCACACAAAGCATATGTACATATGCCTCGTGCCCCCGCTCAGACATGACATGCATTCATTAATGATACTGCAAATTGAGTCATCACCACCAACACAATATATGGTCACCAAGCATGTGCTGTGTTTGAATGTAGGGGTGTCTATATGCCCCATGCCCAGTTAACACTGTTGCTAACAGAGATAACATTTATTAGAATCATATTTGCATGCATGTGAATTGAAAAATAAGAGTTTCTTTTCAAATTTACCTTTATGCTATAGATCTACAGGGGTTACTAAAACTGTGATGGTTTTATTTTTTAAAGGGACATACAATGGCAATAAGAAAATGCTGCAATGGATTATAGTATTTTATTATTGTTCTTTTGCTTGAAGAGGACTATGGGGTATATTTATCAAGTTCCGTATGGAGCTTGATTCTCCATGTTTCTGGTGATCAAATACGATCGGGTTGATTGACACCCCCTGCTAGCTGCCGGTTGGCCGTGAATCTGCAGTGGATAGCATTGCACCAGCAGTTCATAAGAACGGCTGGTGTAATGATAAATGCAGACAGCGTATGCTGTCAGCATTTATCGATGTGTAGCAGACATAAACTGCAATATCGGATCATGTCCGCTCGCACAATGATAATTCGGCCCTTTGACTTTGATTATAATCTTTTCACAATTTTTATTCAATAACAATAAAAATAGATTGGCCATTATTTTGGCAATCACAATCTTACTGAGTCAAACACCATGAAGCTTGATAACTCCTGTGACATTCAATCTCTATTACCACAAACGGCACAGATGATGACCGATAATGGCTGTCGATCACCGACAATAGAATTGATATACAAAAAAAATACAACTGTGCGACAAACATCCAAACCCAAAATGGTTGATTCATTTGGGGAGATTTATCAAGCAGCGGATGCTACTTGCTCCGCCCCAATGTTTCCAGCTCGCACAAAACATAAGTTTAGAAGCAGCGGTCATGAGACCACTGCTCCTTAAAGGGACATAAAACCCAAAAAATGTTCTTTCATGATTCAGATAGAACTTCAGGAGTGTGAAAGGCGCTGGGAAGCTGAGGGTTAATATAAATGAGTCAAATGACTGATAGTATAAAAAGTGTCTGTGACAGTTTGTGAATTCTGTCTTTAGATGAATTAAAGAATTGTTGTTTAACAAGGTTTAAATATGGGTGGATTATGTCCCATATGAGTTAGAAAAAATTATTTATATAGCGAATTCCGTTAGGATAATCGACCCAACAACTAGGTAAAATAAACAAATGAGATTTAATAAAATAATTTTGCATATATAAAATACAGTAAAATACGGTTGTGGCCACAACTACAATTAAAAATGATCATTCGCAACAGTATCGGAAATATACACAGTGAATGTGTTGTTTTTCAAAGCATTCCTTATAGGCCTTCAAATGACATATCGTTTAGAATTTTATGATGTTAAACACTTAATAGTGAAGATAAACAATTATTAGCTAAGAGATTTTGCACTCAATAGTGAAGTATAATACTTGGTAGTGAAGATATTAAAAAGTCTTATGAGCAGTAACCATAAATTTATTTCTTGGTAATCCCGGTTTTGTTAGTGGTTAATATCAAAGTTCCAAGAACTCATTATGCTTTTAGCACAAGAGGTTACAGGTGATGTGAGAGAAATTGACAATTCTTCAGTGTCAAGTTTTTACTTAAGTGATGCAATTTTGTATCCAAAATAATTAGTGACTCTTCTCAATACAATTGTAACTTTTTCAAGTGTAACTTTTTCAAGTGTAACTTTTTTCAAGTGTAACTTTTTTTTCAAGTGTGCAGTGTTATTCCGGTTATAAAATATATGCAGCTGTGTGTTACGTGAGAGACGATAATTGTATTCAAAGTCAGTTGTTAATATTCACAGTATTCCAACTCCGATAATATATCAGTATGTTTCTGTAGATGTTATTATCCTTGTGAACGAAGTGTAATGGATATGGCTTAAGACAGACTTACCTGGCTGCGCTCCCTAGCCGGCGTTGTCCCTGCACGGCGGAAGTACTCGCAGCCGCTTCACTGTCGGATGTAGCCCTGTTGATTCTCCGCTGGTTTCGTAAGGTACTAAGCTGCGGGATATTCCTCCTGTGATTAGCAGCTAGCAGCTATCTTGGGATGAGTGAGTTTCAAACAACAATAGATCCACAGATACTTCTATTGTTGTTTGAAACTCACTCATCCCAAGATAGCTGCTAGCTGCTAATCACAGGAGGAATATCACGCGGCTTAGTACCTTACGAAACCAGCGGAGAATCAACAGGGCTACATCCGACAGTGAAGCGGCTGCGAGTACTTCCGCCGTGCAGGGACAACGCCGGCCAGGGAGCGCAGCCAGGTAAGTCTGTCTTAAGCCATATCCATTACACTTCGTTCACAAGGATAATAACATCTACAGAAACATACTGATATATTATCGGAGTTGGAATACTGTGAATATTAACAACTGACTTTGAATACAATTATCGTCTCTCACGTAACACACAGCTGCATATATTTTATAACCGGAATAACACTGCACACTTGAAAAAAAAGTTACACTTGAAAAAAGTTACACTTGAAAAAGTTACACTTGAAAAAAGTTACACTTGAAAAAGTTACAATTGTATTGAGAAGAGTCACTAATTATTTTGGATACAAAATTGCATCACTTAAGTAAAAACTTGACACTGAAGAATTGTCAATTTCTCTCACATCACCTGTAACCTCTTGTGCTAAAAGCATAATGAGTTCTTGGAACTTTGATATTAACCACTAACAAAACCGGGATTACCAAGAAATAAATTTATGGTTACTGCTCATAAGACTTTTTAATATCTTCACTACCAAGTATTATACTTCACTATTGAGTGCAAAATCTCTTAGCTAATAATTGTTTATCTTCACTATTAAAGTGAATGTAAATTTTGATGCTAAACTGCCCGGTTTTTAAAAATTTGATTAAAAACAGGGGCACTTTAATTCATCAATATTTTCATTTCACTCCTGTTGTGAAAATAAACTTACTTTTTAATCTTCACAGCAGCTCCAGCTTCCTCCACCCATTTCAAAGCCTCTTCCTGGGTCTAAAATGAGGTATCTGGCTTCCTCCAATCGCAGCAGTGAATCAGACACTGAATCCCCCGAGGGGGAATCTGTGATTGGAAGATGACCTATCAATCATTTCTGACATCAGAAATGGCTTGTGAGACCGGAGGAAGCAGCAGCTGCTGTGAAGATTAAAAGGTAAGTTTTTTGTCACAACAGGAGTGAAATGTAAATTTTGATGAATTAAAGTGCCCCTGTTTTTAATCAAAGTTTTAAAAACCGGGCACTTAAGCATCAAAATTTACATTCACTTTAAGTGTTTAACATCATAAAATTCTAAACGATATGTTATTTGAAGGCCTATAAGGAATGCTTTGAAAAACAACACATTCACTGTGTATATTTCCGATACTGTTGCGAATGATCATTTTTAATTGTAGTTGTGGCCACAACCGTATTTTACTGTATTTTATATATGCAAAATTATTTTATTAAATCTCATTTGTTTATTTTACCTAGTTGTTGGGTCGATTATCCTAACAGAATTCGCTATATAAATAATTTTTTCTAACTCATATGGGACATAATCCACCCATATTTAAACCTTGTTAAACAACAATTCTTTAATTCATCTAAAGACAGAATTCACGAACTGTCACAGACACTTTTTATACTATCAGTCATTTGACTCATTTATATTAACCCTCAGCTTCCCAGCGCCTTTCACACTCCTGAAGTTCCTAAATAAAAATTAATTAGACTAAGTTGAGAGATCTTAGTCTTACCTGAAAGGCTAAGAGGGTGAGAAGGTGTCCAGACTCTTTCTTTATATGATTCAGATAGAACATACAATCTTAAACAGCTTTCCAATGTACTTCTATTGTCAAAATGTCATCATTTTCTTGCTTTCCTTTGTTGAAAAACAGGAAGGTAAATTCAGGAGTGTGCACATCACAATATGGCAGCAGTTTTCCAACAATGTTATACATTAGCAAAAGCACTAGATGGCAGCACTATTTCCTGTATGTAGAGCTCCAGAAAAGTGCACGCTATCTATCCAGATACCTCTTCAACAAAGAATAACATGGGAACAAAGCAAATTTGATAATATAAGTAAATTGGAAACTTTTTAAAAATTGTATTCTCTATCTAAAAAATGAAAGAAAAAATGTGGGTTTCATGTCTCTTTAACTCTGGCAGACTGCAATCATCCCGATCAGATACGATCGGGATGATTGACACCCCCTGCTATTTGCCGGGAATGTGCAAGGGGCGGCATTGCACAAGCATTTAACCAGAAATGCTTGTACAATGTTAATGTCATTTAGCGATGTCAGGGGACATGATTCACTATAGCGAATCATGTCCGCCCGCCATTTGATAATTCGGCCCGTATTGTTTTTAGATTATATCACATCTCATATAGACTCCATAGCCAATCACAATCACAAAATGATCAACACTATATATTTTTTTAAATGTAATTGATATTGATGACGTGTTCAGTGTTGTTTGTTAATTTGTGCAATTTGTTTGCCATCAAAGGACCAGATTATGAGTGGCGCGCTAGCAGTTGCGCATGAGTGATATCAGGTTTATTGCGGCTGTTTCCGTGTGTCTGAAGTAGTGTGCATGTTACAAGTTGAAAGTAAACGCGTTCGCTCGAGCACAGTTGAATGTATTGCATGTTGGGATAGCACGACCACTGAGCTCTGGTTAACTGTTACGCTGTTACGTGGATGCAATATTGTAACTTCGGCTTTTTAAGCGTGTTGGGTTAGTGCGTGAGCGAAAACATTATCCTCTCAACTTGTAATACGTGCAGTACCCGATGCGCACAAAAATTCAAGGGCGAACGCCATTAGCGCACAAGCGAGAGTGATAAATAGCACTCTACTCATAATCAATAACTAAAAAGGCTCTTCACGGTTTTTGGAATAGGCAATTTTGATCTTCTTTTTCGGTTCAGTATGTGTAGATCAGTAGTCAATAATGTTTTATCTAATGTGTGTTATAGGTCAATGTGGTTGCTAAACATTTATTAAGGGTTTTTGAGTGTTGAAATAGATGCGTCTATGTTCGTGTCAATATTTAGTGGATAACTTGAGGTAGAATGGTTTGTGATTGCCAAAGTTGATGCCGTCCATGCATCATATGGGTCAATTTTCCAATAACTGATCCAATATTTCTCCAATATGAGAATAGTATTATCGCTTGCATTGTGATTATTCCAATGTCAAAACCAGTGCATCGAAAAATATAATCAACTAGATTGGAATCAACCCCTATGTTTTTAACTTATGGAAAGGGTCTAAACGCATGAAGTCTGCTTCAGACCAGCAATGCACTAATTGCCTGGAACTGAACAGAGCCATCAAACTAATCCGGAGTGACATATGTTAGTAGACAATAATCACCAGCGCAGGATCAGCAGTATCTCTTTTGCAGAGGGCTATACATATAGTTCCGAGCAAGAATTAGTACAAAAAGAAAATGTACTTCTATTATCTAATTTGCTTCATTTTTTAGATATCATTTGTTGAAGAAATAGCAATGCACATGGGATAGCTAATCACATGAAGCATCTATGTGCAACCACCAATCAGCAGCTACTGAACCTATTTAGATATGCTTTCCAACAAAATGATATCAAAAGAATGAAGCAAATTAGATAATCAAAGCAAATTGGAAAGTTGTTCTTTCTAAATCATGAAAGATAAAAAATTGGGCTTCATGTCCCTTTAATATAGGGTAATCTACTGAGTAAAACAAATATACGGCTAGATTACGAGTCTTGCATTAGGGTTAAAAAGCAGCGTTGAGAGGTCCCAACGCTGATTTTTAATGCCCGCGGTATTACGAGTCTTGAAGGTACAGGTGTACCGCTCACTTTTTTGGCCAGACTCCGAAATACCGCAAATCCACTTAAGTCAATTGCGTATCCTATATTTTCAATGGGACTTGCATAGTGCTGGTATTACGAGTCTGACCAAAAAGTGAGCGGTAGACCCTCTCCTGTCAAGACCGCATTTTAAAGTCAGTAGTTAAGAGTTTTACACTACAACGCCGTAGCATAAAACTCTTAACTAAAGTGCTAAAAAGTACACTAACACCCATAAACTACCTATTAACCCCTAAACCGAGGTCCCCCCACATCGGAAACAATAAAATAAATATTTTAACCCCTAATCTGCCGGCCCTAACATCGCCGACACCTACCTACATTTATTAACCCCTAATCTGCCGCCCCCAACGTTGCCGCCACTATAATAAAGTTATGAAGTACGAAAACAAACAAACACTAAATTACAGAAAATAATAAAAAAAATTACAAGATTTTTAAACTAATTACACCTACTCTAATCCCCCTAACAAAATAAAAAAGCCCCCCAAAATAAAAAAAAGCCCTACCCTACACTAAATTAGCCCTTAAAAGGGCCTTTTGCGGGACATTGCCCCAAAGTAATCAGCTCTTTTACCTGTAAGAAAAAAGTACAAATACCCCCCCCAACATTAAAACCCACCACCCACACAACCAACCCTACTCTAAAACCCACCCAATCCCCCCTTAAAAAACCTAACACTAACCCCTTGAAGATCACCCTACCGTGAGACGTCTTCACCCAACCGGGCAGAAGTGGACTTCCAGACGGGCAGAAGTCTTCACCCAACTGGGCAGAAGTGGACCTCCAGACGGGCAGAAGTCTTCACCCAACCGGGCAGAAGTGGACCTCCAGACGGGCAGAAGTCTTCATCCAGACGGCATCTTCTATCTTTATCCATCCGGCGCGGAGCGGGTCCATCTTCAAGACATCCGACGCGGAGCATCCTCTTCAAACGACGGCCGATGACTGAATGAAGGTTCCTTTAAATGACGTCATCCAAGATGGCGTCCCTTCAATTCCGATTGGCTGATTGAATTCTATCAGCCAATCGGAATTAAGGTAGAAAAAATCCTATTGGCTAATGCAATCAGCCAATAGGATTGAGCTTGCATTCTATTGGCTGATTGGAACAGCCAATAGAATGCGAGCTCAATCCTATTGGCTGATTGGATCATTCAGTCGTCGGCCGTCGTTTGAAGAGGGTGCTCCGCGTCGGATGTCTTGAAGATGGACCCGCTGCGTGCTGGATGGATGAAGATAGAAGATGCCGTCTGGATGAAGACTTCTGCCCGTCTTTAGGACCACTTCTGCCCGGTTGGATGAAGACTTCTGCCCGTCTGGAGGACCACTTCTGCCGGATTCATTGCGGACTTCTGCCCGATTGGGTGAAGACTTCTCAAGGTAGGGTGATCTTCAAGGGGTTAGTGTTAGGTTTTTTTAAGGGGGGATTGGGTGGGTTTTAGAGTAGGGTTGGTTGTGTTGGTGGTGGGTTTTAATGTTGGGGGGTATTTGTACTTTTTTTTTACAGGTAAAAGAGCTCATTACTTTGGGGCAATGCCCCGCAAAAGGCCCTTTTAAGGGCTATTTGTAATTTAGTGTAGGGTAGGGCTTTTTTTATTTTGGGGGGCTTTTTTATTTTGTTAGGGGAATTAGAGTAGGTGTAATTAGTTTAAAAATCTTGTAATTATTTTATTATTTTCTGTAATTTAGTGTTGTTGTTTTTTTCGTACTTTAGATAATTTTATTTAATTGTAATTAATTGTATTTAGTTTAGGTAATTAATTTAATTATAGTGTAGTGTTAGGTGTTAGGGTAACTTAGGTTAGGTTTTATTTTACAGGTACTTTTGTCTTTATTTTAACTAGGTAGTTATTAAATAGTTAATAATTATTTAATAACTATTGTACCTAGTTAAATACAAAGTTGCCTGTAAAATAAAAATAAACCCTAAGCTAGCTACAATGTAACTATTAGTTATAGTGTAGCTAGCTTATGGTTTATTTTATAGGTAAGTATTTAGTTTAGTAAGACAAAAAGTAGTAGTATACCACACAGCGCTAAACCTCCTATGTGTGGAATTCACTCTTGAATTTGAATGAAAAAATGTTGAAATTAAAAAAGTTGAAAATGTAGATATTAAGAGGGGGTGCAACTATGGTATAAATGCGATGATTCGCTATAGTATATTATTATTGTACACACAGTGTATCCAGATATGATACAACTATATAAATGAGGTTTGTGTATATCACCTAGTCTCCTAAGGTGAACTTATCTTTTAAACAAAAGAAAATGACAATGATGTAAAAATGATGATGCGCTGTAATATCCTACCGTTGTATACAAAGTGTGTACAAAAATCTCTGTGCAGTATATGTATAACACCTAGTCTCCTAAAGTTGACCTATACTATTAAATGATCCTACCTAATATAGGTTATAAAAACTATTACATATAAAAGGTCAAACTGTTATCAAGCAGAATACAAAATGTCAAATAACAATAGTTGAAATGCCAAAAAATAAATAAAACTCAGTGTGAAATAACGTCCATCTATACATAAAACATGTCCTTTATATCACAAAAAGCAATTCTTTAAAGGGACATGACACCCACACTTTTTCTTTCATGATTTAGAAAGCGAATGCAGTTTTAAACATCTTTCTAATTTACTTATATTATCTAATTTGTTTTATTCTCTTGATATTCTTTGCTGAAAAGCATATCGAGATATGCTCAGGAGCTGCTGATTGGTTGCTGCACATAGAAGCCTCGTGTGATTGGCTCACCATGTGCATTGCTTTTTCTTCAACTAAGGATATCTAAAAAATTTAGCAAAATAAATAATAGAAGTACATTGTAATGTTGTTTAAATTTCTATTCTCTATCTGAATCATGAAAGAAAGATTTTGGGTCTAGTGGCTCTTTAAGGCAATCCTCTTTAGATCCAGATATCCTGATAATGGGCTCAGGTTCTACTTACATCAACAGCCCTCAATCTGATGAGGTAAGGAATAAACGCTTTCTCAAAGGTAAAGTAGTGTTGCTTTCCCTAGAGCAGCTTGTTTCCAAGGCCTGTTTTACAGCTCCACACTGGTTCTTTCTCTGTGTCCGGTCCCTCTCCAGTCACCCGTTCGTTTTTTATGCAGAGAAGAGAAACAGAACACACATAGGGGGGTAGTTATCAAGCTGTCAACCTCAAATACGCTGGAATTCCGCAGCGTATTTGTGGCGAGGCTGATTCGCCTTAGTTATCAAAGGCTAGAGACCGGCAAAAGTAGAATTTTGTGACGTAAGCTTCGATCCGCCGGACTCAGTCCGACACAGATCGATTCTTACGTCACTCCAGATGTTCCGCACACAAGTGCGGCACAATCTGACTACTTTTGCTAGTTATCAAATGACTAGCAGGTACGCTCGGCACTTTTCCGGCCCAGCGTACCTGGTTTTCAATCCGCCGCCCTGGAGGCGGCGGATCCAATAGGAATCAATGGGAGTCTGACCATAGCGAAAGTACAAGTTCGCTGCTGCCAGACATCCCATTGATTCCTATGGGAAACGTCTACACCTAACACCCTAACATGTACCCCGAGTCTAAACACCCCTAATCTGTCCCCCCTACACCGCCGCAACTAAATAAAGTTATTACCCCCTAAACCGCCGCTCCCGGAGCCCGCCGCAACTATATTAAACATGTTAACCCCCTATACCGGCGCCCCCGGAGCCCCCCGCAACAAAATAAAGTTACTAACCCCTAAACCGCCGCTCCTAGACCCCGCCGCAACTCTTATAAATGTATTAACCCCTAAACCGCCGCTCCCGGAGCCCACCGCAAGCTACATTATACATATTAACCCCTAAACCGCCACTCCTGGAGCCCACCGCAATCTACTCTATACATATTAACCCCTAAACCGCCGCTCCCGGACACCGCCGCAACCTACATTATACCTAGTAACCCATATCCTGCCCCCCCTACACTGCCGCCCTCTATAATAAAGTTATTAACCCCTAATCTGCCCCCCCTACACCGTTGCCACCTATAATACATTTATTAACCCCTATCCTGCCCCCCACTACACCGCCGCCACTGTAATAAATTTATTAACCCCTAAACCTAAGTCTAACACTAACCCTAACACCCCCCTAACTTAAATATTAATTAAATACATCTAAATAATTTTTATATTATTAACTAAATGAATCCTATTTAAAACTAAATACTTACCTTTAAAATAAACCCTAATATAGCTACAATATAAATAATAATTATATTGTAGCTATCTTAGGATTTATTTTTATTTTACAGGCATCTTTCAATTTATTTTAACTAGGTACAATAGCTATTAAATAGTTATTAACTATTTAATAGCTTACCTAGTTAAAATAAAGAGAAATTTACCTGCAAAATAAATCCTAACCTAAGTTACAATTACACCTAACACTACACTATACTTTAATAAATTATTCCTATTTAAAACTAAATACTTACCTGTAAAATAAACCCTAAAATAGCTACAATGTAATTAATAATTACATTGTAGCTATTTTAGGATTTATATTTATTTTACAGGTAACTTTGTATTTATTTTAGCTAGTTAGAATAGTTATTAAATAGTTATTAACTATTTAATAACTACCTAGCTAAAAGAAATACAAAATTACCTGTAAAATAAATCCTAACCTAAGTTACATTTAAACCTAACACTACACTATCATTAAATAAATTAAATAAATTAAATACAAACAACTACAATTAAATACAATTACATAAACTAACTAAAGTACAAAAAAAAAAAAGCTAAGTTACAAAAAATAAAAAAATAGGTTACAAACATTTAAAAAATATTACAACAATTTTAAGCTAATTACACCTAATCTAAGCCCCCTAATAAAATAACAAAGCCCCCCAAAATAAAAAAATTCCCTACCCTATTCTACATTAAAAAAGTTCAAAGCTCTTTTACCTTACCAGCCCTTAAAAGGGCCTTTTGTGGGGCATGCCCCAAAGAAAACTGCTCTTTTGCCTGTAAAAGAAAAATACAACCCCCCCAACATTAAAACCCACCACCCACATACCCCTAATCTAACCCAAACCCCCCTTAAAATAACCTAACACTAATCCCCTGAAGATCATCCTACCTTGAGTCGTCTTTACTCAGCCGAGCCACCGATGGAACTGAAGAGGAGATCCGGAGCGGCAGAAGTGATCCTCCAAGCGGCGCTGAAGAAGTCTTCCCTCCGGGCGATGTCATCTTCCAAGTGGCGCTGAAGAAGTCTTCTATCCGGGCAATGTCATCTTCCAAGCGGGGTCTTCAATCTTCTTTCTTCAGGATCCATCTTCATCCCGCCGACGCGGAACATCCTTCTTCCCCGACGGACTACCGATGAATGAAGGCTCCTTTAAGGGACGTCATCCAAGATGGCGTCCCTTCAATTCCGATTGGCTGATAGGATTCTATCAGCCAATCGGAATGAAGGTAGGAAAAATCTGATTGGCTGATTGAATCAGCCAATCAGATTGAGATCGCATTCTATTGGCTGATCGGAACAGCCAATAGAATGCAATCTCAATCTGATTGGCTGATTCAATCAGCCAATCAAATTTTTCCTACCTTAATTCCGATTGGCTGATAGAATCCTATCAGCCAATCGGAATTGAAGGGACGCCATCTTGGATGACGTCCCTTAAAGGAGCCTTCATTCGTCGGTAGTCCGTCGGGGAAGAAGGATGTTCCGCGTCTACCGGATAAAGATGGATCCTGAAGAAAGAAGATTGAAGACCCCGCTTGGAAGATGACATCGCCCGGATAGAAGACTTCTTCAGCGCCGCTTGGAAGATGACATCGCCCGGATGGAAGACTTCTTCAGCGCCGCTTGGAGGATCACTTCATCGGATGGAAGATTTCTTCAGCGCCCCTTGAAGGATCACTTCTGCCGCTCCGGATCTCCTCTTCAGTTCCATCGGTGGCTCGGCTGAGTAAAGACGACTCAAGGTAGGATGATCTTCAGGGGATTAGTGTTAGGTTATTTTAAGGGGGGGTTGGGTTAGATTAGGGGTATGTGGGTGGTGGGTTTTAATGTTGGGGGGTTGTATTTTTCTTTTACAGGCAAAAGAGCAGTTTTCTTTGGGGCATGCCCCACAAAAGGCCCTTTTAAGGGCTGGTAAGGTAAAAGAGCTTTGAACTTCTTTAATGTAGAATAGGGTAGGGAATTTTTTATTTTGGGGGGCTTTGTTATTTTATTAGGGGGCTTAGATTAGGTGTAATTAGCTTAAAATTGTTGTAATATTTTTTAAATGTTTGTAACCTATTTTTTTATTTTTTGTAACTTAGCTTTTTTTTTTTTGTACTTTAGTTAGTTTATGTAATTGTATTTAATTGTAGTTATTTGTATTTAATTTATTTAATTTATTTAATGATAGTGTAGTGTTAGGTTTAATTGTAACTTAGGTTAGGATTTATTTTACAGGTAATTTTGTATTTCTTTTAGCTAGGTAGTTATTAAATAGTTAATAACTATTTAATAACTATTCTAACTAGCTAAAATAAATACAAAGTTACCTGTAAAATAAATATAAATCCTAAAATAGCTACAATGTAATTATTAATTACATTGTAGCTATCTTAGGGTTTATTTTACAGGTAAGTATTTAGTTTTAAATAGGAATAATTTATTAAAGTATAGTGTAGTGTTAGGTGTAATTGTAACTTAGGTTAGTTTTTATTTGACAGGTAAATTTCTCTTTATTTTAACTAGGTAAGCTATTAAATAGTTAATAACTATTTAATAGCTATTGTACCTAGTTAAAATAAATTGAAAGATGCCTGTAAAATAAAAATAAATCCTAAGATAGCTACAATATAATTATTATTTATATTGTAGCTATATTAGGGTTTATTTTAAAGGTAAGTATTTAGTTTTAAATAGGATTCATTTAGTTAATAATATAAAAATTATTTAGATGTATTTAATTAATATTTAAGTTAGGGGGGTGTTAGGGTTAGTGTTAGACTTAGGTTTAGGGGTTAATAAATTTATTACAGTGGCGGCGGTGTAGTGGGGGGCAGGATAGGGGTTAATAAATGTATTATAGGTGGCGACGGTGTAGGGGGGGCAGATTAGGGGTTAATACATTTAATATAGGTTGCGGCAGGGTCCGGGAGCGGCGGTTTAGGGGTTAAACTATTTATTTAGTTGCGGCGAGGTGCGGGATCAGCAGGATAGGGGTTAATAACTTTATTATAGAGGGCGGCGGTATAGGGGGGGCAGGATAGGGGTTACCAGGTATAATGTAGGTTGCGGCGGGGTCTAGGAGCGGCGGTTTAGGGGTTAATACATTTATAAGAGTTGCGGCGTGGTCTAGTAGCGGCGGTTTAGGGGTTAATACATTTATAAGAGTTGCGGCGGGGTCTAGGAGCGGCGGTTTAGGGGTTAGTAACTTTATTTAGTTGCAGGGGGCTCCGGGGGTGCCGGTATAGGGGGTAGAACAGTGTAGTTAGTGTGGGTGCTTAGTGACAGGCTAGCAATAAAGCTGTAAAAAAGCCGAAGAGCAGCAAGATCGGATGAGTGATAACTCTCACAGTCTGCTGCTCATCGCCCCGTACTTGGTGCGCGGCTTTTTGACAGATTTATTGATAACTTAGGCGAATTTTTTCAGGTCAGCGGCGGCGATGGTAGGCGAGCTTAGGCGGGCGTATTGGGCCGGAGAAGTAAGAAAAGTTGACACGTTGATAACTACCCCCCATAGCGTAATATTGTTTAGGCGAAACCAAGTTTAATATAGGAAACAAAGGTACTCACAAACATAACCTCAATCTATATGAGGTATCGTCAATTCTTAAAACAATTTTGCAGTGCTTCGAATGGTCAGCTCATATGTGTAATCTGAACAGATCCAAAGAATGCATTTAAAAACTTCCACAGAATATGTATTAAAAAAGCTGGAGTCCCATAAAAAGCGTGAGCAGCCGTTTTTTTCATTCAAATTCAAGAGTGAATTCCACACATAGGAGGTTTAGCGCTGTGTGGTAATACTACTACTTTTTGTCTTACTATCTTTTGTTGTGAATCTGAAAGAGAGGGCCGTTCAGGTACACACCATTTGTATACTCCAACAGCTTTACCACCTTTTTCAAATATTGTTAGCACTAGCGCCTTCCAGTATTGTCTTTAGTTTTTAGTTTTAGTTTTAAATAGGAATTATTTAGTTAATTGTAGTAATTTTATTTTGATTTATTTAAATTATATATAAGTTAGGGTGGTGTTAGGGTTAGACCTAGATTTAGGGGTTAATAACTTTATTATAGTGGCGGCGACGTTGGGGGCGGCAGATTAGGGGTTAATAAATGTAGGTAGGTTGCGGCAACATAGGGGACGGCAGATTAGGGGTTAATAAATATAATGTAGGTGTCGGCGATGTTGGGAGCAGCAGATTAGGGGTTCATAAGTATAATGTAGGTGGCGGCGGTGTCCGGAGCGGCAGATTAGGGGTTAATAATATAATGCAGGTGTCGACGATGTCGGGGGCGGCAGATTAGGGGTTAATAAGTGTAAGATTAGGGGTGTTTAGACTTGGGGTTCATGTTAGGGTGTTAGGTGTAGACATAAATTTTATTTCCCCATAGGAATCAATGGTGCTGCGTTAGGAGCTTTACGATGCTTTTTTGCAGGTGTTAGGATTTTTTTCAGCCGGCTCTCCCCCATTGATTCCTATGGGGTAATCGTGCACGAGCACGTTTAGTCAGCTCACCGCTAATGTAAGCAGCGCTAGTATTGAGGTGAGATGTGGAACAAAATTTTGCTCTTTGCTCTTTTTTGTGGTTAACGCCGGGTTTGTAAAAACCCGTAATACCAGTGCTGTCTGTAAGTGAGCGGTGAGCATAAACTGCTCGTTAGCACCGCACCCCTGTTAACGCAAAACTCGTAATCTAGGTGACTGTGTTCTGCGTTTATATTTTAAATATAATATTTTCGAGACTATCTATGTTTTCTATTTATTCTTCAAAGCATCTCGTGTTTCAAATGATCAAACCAGGTTCATACTCTTCCTCATTTTTTATATAGGATCACCAAAGCCAAAATTACATTTTCATGATTCATATAAAGCACACAATTTTATATAACTTTTCAATCCATTTCCATTATCTAAATGTAGTATTTGTACACTTTCTAGAGGCATCAGCTACTACTGAGCATGTGCAAAGAAATCACAGCATATATGTATACTGTATGTATTTTGTGATTGGCTGATGGCTGTCACGTGATGCAGTAGGAATGAAAATAGAACTTACTAAAATTGAAGAACCAGCCATACATTTTGTCCAGTCTATAGAATGCACACGTCCAATATGCTGAATAATAAAGGAATTTCTTTAAGAATAAAATGATATAGTGAAAATGATCACTTTATTTTAGCACTAGAATGTCATTTTAATCACATAAACTAGAAGTTTGTTTGCCTGGTTAGCCAAATAATACTGGTGCATAGTGGCCTGTGAAGTCAGTCTCGCCTTATCTTAAAAACACACAAAAGAAAACTTGGACAACAGAATAACCTAGGAAGTTTGATGTGCTAAGTGTCAATTTATTTTCATTCATATCTATTCAACAGCCAATGAATCATAGTGATTATTTGTATGTGGTACTATGATGAATAGCAGAAAAAATTGAAAAAAGATCGGTCCATTCATAAAATCAACTTTATTCGATAGCCTTAAAACAAAGAAGGCAAGTAGGAACAATGGGGTGCTGTGTGTCAGACAGGCTTACGCATTTCAGCGGGAGCCATAGTCATAGCCTTACATGTCTAGCACACAGTATCTATTTAAAGACATATGTTGCCACTCATTGGCTAAAAAAAATGATTACAAGAAACACCCACATTTAAACAAATATATAAACATTATATCAAAACAATGGGCTCCATGTACTAAGTGGCGGGCGGACAGCTTCTCAACTCGCGAAGCTGTCCGCCCGCCTTCGCTACACACAGGCAGCGGATCTGTAGATCCGCTTGCCCGTATGTATCATTACACACTCATCGGAGTGTGTAATGGCCGCCCCTTCATTCGCGCGACCAATCACGCGACTGAAGGGGCTGTCAATCACAGAGAGCGAGCGAGCTCTCAGTGATTTTCCCTTGCCACCTCAGAGGTGGCGTAGGGTGTAAGAAGCAGCAGTCTAATGACCGCTGCTTCTTACATTGCGGGAAGCAGGCTTGCATATGCAAACCTGCCCCGCAAAGGCTCCGAAGCAGCTTTCGCTGCTTCGTACATGTAGCCCAATGAATATTAAAGTGGAAAAGATTTATCCTCATCCTGCAACACGCAGACTTTTACAATGTTAAATATATTGTATTGTATATTGGTAACCTTACAAATATTATATACAGCAACCAGGGCCGGCTCAACCATTGGACCAAGTGGGTCCAATGGACCCAGGCAGCACTTGACAAGGGGTAGAACTTCCCTGACTGAGTCAGTCACTGTCAGGCCCAGACCATTTCTTTCCTCTGTTTCAGTAGGGGAAGTCACAGGTTCCCAGCAACATAACCTCATCATGCACAAAGACACATAACAGGTCAGGGGTGACATTCAAGGTGAAACAAGTGTATCTCTTTCTTAACTTCCTTCCCACTTATTGCGCAATTGTGCATAAGCATTGGTTGCATGCAGGTAGGCAGGCTTACTTAGTAAGGTCAGCGGCCATGCTAGTAGGTGGATATGCTAATCAGTAATGTTACTAGTGGGGGGGCGTCATTGCATTCTCGGACCCAGGCAGCACAATATCTTGAGCCGGCCCTTACAGCAATGAACCAAAATAGACTTTGTGAGTTAATTATTCCTTATTAGTCTATAGTGATCCCTTCATATGGATACAAATTGCATATTAGCTTAGTTCAGAAAAGCAATATTAGGAGGATACATCTACTAAACCATATATACATGTATAGAAAAGACTATACATAAGTTAAAGTGTATACTGCAATAAATGTTATACAGCCTTAAAGGGACAGTATACTATAAAATTGTTTTTCCCTTAATGTGTTTCCAATTACTTTTTTACCAGCTGCAGAGTATAAAATGTATGAGATTTGCTTTTTTAAGGCTTATTTGTGTATATGAATTAGCTGATTTTGTGTTTTGAAGCTACAACCTAATAAAATGGGTTGAGCTTGTAGGTATAATCAGATCTCATTACATTATCACATTGTGTACATATACCTGCTTCTTTATCTTATATCTGTCCATAAACCAATCACCAATACTTGGCGAGAACAATGGAAAATGAAAGTTTATTACCTTATCTCTTTTATAACCCACTGGGAGTGTAATTTCTTCTACTGGCTGCGTTAAAACAGCTTGGCCTTGAGGCCACAAACTCTCAGGATAGGTGGGGAGACCACAGGCTAAATAAACTATTTCAAATGCCAATATAAGGGTAATGGAAATGCTTGTAAATAATTTAATGCACTCCAGCAGGTAAAGTGGATCATTGGGAACAAATCAAAGGGGAGACAATTTTTGAGTAAACTGACCCTTTAATATGTACCAACCGCAATTATCCATAGCTTGATTGAAAAAGAAATTGAAATTTGCAAAAGACAGGGAATGTTACTGGTATGCAAATATAAATACAAATATTAGTGGCCAATTTTTACTGCCAATAATTAATTAAATCATATTCCGAATTTAACCCCAAGGGGATACGAGTTTTTAATTTGAAAATCCAGTACAGTTCCTGCCTTTCCAAGACCTTTGTCCTATCACCTCCCCTATCTATGACTGGTATGTATTCAATGGGACACCATGCAAAAGTATCATTATTTCTTTGATGCACCTGCACAAAATGTTGCACTAGAGGGGTTTTCGCCTTACCCACATGGATAGTGGAAAGGTGTTCCCTAATCCGGGCATTGACATCTCTTGTCATGAGTCCCACGTATTGAAGGGAACATGAAGTGCAGATGATCAAATAAATCACAAATTTGCAAGTGCAATTCAAACAACTCTTGATTGAAAAATCTTCACCAGTGAATGCTGATCTAAAAGTGTATCCTATAAGGACATGGTCACAGGGTTTACAACGAGAACGGCCACACTTATACATTCCCTTGTGCTGTAACCAGGAAGAATGAGAAGTTTTTGTGGTGGATCGGAGACAGTAGACGGAATACTCAGAACGGACGCTGGAAGTGTATTAAAGCGGTTCCGTGAGTAGGCTCAGCAGGAGATAAGTTTTCTACTGTGTAATGTTCCGGTCAAGTTAAATGACTACACGCTATGAGAGGGAGGTGAGTTAGTCTAATTTGAGACTTTGGAAGTATCACAGAGCTTTTCTCAACATGGAGGCAGGCTGAGTTCCACTCTTTGTGGAAACTATCTATACACAGACTGTGGTTTTTGGGTAATTTTGATAACTTTTGTATCTTTTCGTACTATGATGAATTACAGATACACTTTACAGCTTATGTCAGTAAAACATTACAAGACAGCTTTGCTAAACATGAAATTTACAGAGTATAATAGATACACCAGTAGTACAGTACTAGGACTATTTCCAGAGATAGTTAGTTAAAAAAATCACAGACTTAAACATTCCTCTAGTCAATATAACACGTAAGTAATTAAAACATGTGGAATTGAAAACACTGTGATGCCGGACTATTGAGGTACACACGTGCACTGACAGTTCAGTACTATTAGGAAGCAACAGATCTGCACAGTAAACAAGACTACAGGCTCCATATCCCAGATACTGTGATATCAACCAGCAGTTTCCTGACAGCCTTGACATAATAATGCAAAACCTGGTACAGTCCCAATTACCTGTCCTCACACTACGCGCTCTACCACCCTAGCTGCTGTCTCCTTAAGCACATCCAAGCATCCTATTCCTCACACACTATTGGATGCTACAGTCCGTCAAATACTAGGATTAATGGGAGCTAATGGAAATAGAAGTACTGCTCAAGACACCACTACAATGAAGATGGCCAATAGGAAGGCTCAATGTGGTGACGTATAAGCATTTTACAGCCAATAACGAATGTTCAAATGACAAAAAGGGTGTGCTTAGGTCATTAGGAAGTCAAGGCGATAAAGTGTTGTCATTTTGTTTTACTTCCGTATTTAGAGGCAGATGGTGTTATCTAACTAGTTATAGCAAAAAACAAAGTAAGTCTCGCCTTATTACCGTAAGCACCAGTGCGCAAGCAAAACTGCTAAATAACCATCCTGTGCACAGCGGTCTTTCAAGATGTGCTGTGTGCACAATTTTCTTTTTGTTTCCTCCCTCCTGCAGCCCACCAGTAAATCTCCCGGTATCCCGGTAGGACAATCCAGCCCTGTTATTATGCTTTTGTTGATTATGCTTTTATACTGAGTTTAGTGGTGAGTTAGGTAGTATTATCTCAAAAGCACATTTTCAGAAATGTTACCAACCAGTGCTGCAATTCTTAGACAACATATTGAGAAATCCACTCAAAATAAGTGCACTCATTATTGAAAATGTGTGAAAAAAGTCACACACACCACCCATCAATTGGTGGTGTAATGTAAATGTATTGTGGATTTGTCATGTAATGGCTAGCTTGCACTATATCTGGCATACTTAATTATAATGGGAGGGAGAGACAATATGGCATTGGCAGCACACACAGAAAGATTATCTACATGTTTTATGGTGTTATTTCTTTGTCTAAGCACAGAGCAACAAATGAAACAATTTCATATTTTTTAACCATATTTTAATAACAAATCTGATTAAATACAAAAACAAACTTGTGGTTTACTAGCAAAGATGCAAACATTTGTATGTTTTTCAAAAAAATATACACATTTCTGTCTGACTTACACTTGCAATGTTCTGTTTCCTATTGCAGTGCAATAAATGTCCATTTACTAAAGGGGCATAAAATGTAAGATAATACTCTAATATGCTAGAACATGTTATTATTTCACTATTTCTTGTATATAATGTAACTGTGTCTAACCCCTGCAACTTCAGTTGCACTACTGGGAGCTAGTTGAACACCTTTAGTGAGCCAATGATAAGAGTGCATTAGCAACAATCAGCAGCTAGTTCCCATAAGTGCATTAGTTATAAGGGGGGTGCTTCTGGAGCCCTACACTGTTGTGGGTGGGGCAGAGGAGTGAGGGGCGGGGCTGGTCAGGTTGTGGACTGTGATGTGTTGTACGTGGGCAGAGTAAGGGCTGTCTGTGGGCCTGGTTGGACATGTCGTGTGCGGGGCCAGCACAGAGCTGGGGAGTCTGGGAGGAGTGCAGTGGAAAAACGAGGGCCAATCACAGTTAGGGGGCAGATGGGGGTAGCCATTATGCTGGGGAGGCTACCTAGGCATAATTTTCAACTAAGAATACCAAAAGAACTAAGTATATTTGATAGTAAAAGTAAATTAAAAAGTCTCTTAAAATTCCATGCTCTATCTAAACAATGAAAGTTTAATTTTGTCTCATGCCCCTTATAATTCAGGATGTGTATTCTGTTGCATTTTTTTTAATAATCATGAAAAATATGCTGATTGGCTTAAGAGTATTGGTGTGATCGATATCTTTTTTAATTTAAAAAAAGCGATAGCAAAAAAAATACAAGAGCTGTGTATTGCTCTTTGCTGTGCATTGATATGGAATGTGAAGGAATTGCAGCAAAATACATTGTGGGTTAGTTTACAAGTGGAGCGCTAATTTATTGCGCACCTGTAAACGGGCAAATTCTGGAAATAGTCCTAGTACTATACATTGATATCTAATTTACTCTGTGTATTCATGTTTAGCAAAGCTGTAATGTTTTACTGACATAAGCTGTGAAGCGTATCTGTAATTCATCATAGTAACACATACAAATGATCACTATGATTCATTGGCTATTTAATAGTTCTGAATAAAAATAAGTTGAAGCTTAGCACATCAAACATCCTAGGTTATTCTGTTGTCCAAGATTTTTGTGTGTTTTTAATATAAGGCAAGACTGATTTCCCAGGCCACTATGCCCCGCTATTATTTGGCTAACCAGGCAAGCAAACTTCTAGTTTATGTGATTAAAATGACTTTCAAATGCTAAAATAAAGTGATCTTTTTTCCTACATCATTTTATTCTTAAAGAAATTCTTTTGTTACTCAGCAAATTCCTTAAAACGTTGACATTCTGAAAAAAATATTGGGAGAAGGAATAGCCCAATCATCTTGGAAAATATTGAGCGTGTGGACAAAATATAGAGCTGTTTCTTCAGTTTATTCAGAGCTGCTTTTTATTCCCAGTCTGGCACTGCATAATAAAAAGACCATGCAAAAGCATTTTAGTTAGTTCGATTTTGCTTCCCTCTGCATCACGTGACAGCCATCAGCCAGTCACAAGCGCTGCGGAATCTGTTGGCGCTCTACAAATACCTGACAATAATAATAATATACATATATGCTGTTATTTTATTTATTTATTTTTATTTTTTTTTCTTAAATTTTTATTGAGATTTTTAGCATTGACATAATATAACACATGTCTATTGACAACAATAATAAAAGAATATAGTACAGTCAATCAAATGGATGTGAAGAATAATAACATGTTGTTAAATTGTTACCAGGCATCCTAAAATCACAATTACATTAACATGTAGAAATCTTTGCAGTGTGCTCATAGATCAGGAACCCCTATTTAAAAGAGCCAGTAGGAACATTATTAAACCTTAAAGGGATCCTAAACACCTCGTCATTCAAGAAATCCTCAAAATAAATATAAAGTGTGTGCAGCAACAACCTCCATACTCACAATATAATGTGCATCTGATCTGTTATTATACTATTTAACCCTTTGGAACTTTTCTCTGAACTGTAGCCTATGTGTTAGATAGGGAGCCGCCATGTTGTAACGCGTGTTAAGAGGAGATATGCGGTCACGTGATGCGCTCATCTGTGTTGCCGGAAGAGCCTGTGCATAGGAGTTGCGCTTCCTCTCTGACTAAGCAGCAGACCCATAGTACAGGCAGCTTAGACAAAATGAGCGACTGGTTCACACAAGCACCTCTAGTGTACAGCTCAGTGTTCTGTGAAGGGACCTAACTTTGTAAAACAGCGAACCATGTCACTTCCTGTGACGTTTCATCAGCTGTTGCTCTCAGTTTCAGCCTAATACGCATGCACCGGTGAGGGAAAATGTTATTCACAATTGCGTGCTCGCTCGCAGGGGGGATGACGTGAGAACCAAGAATGTGCCCAGCCCTCTTGTCACTGTCTGGAAGCGATCGCCATAGGAGGGGGGAAGATCGCCTTTAGATTTAAAATATTAAGGTAGACATTATTTAAATGCAAAATGGTCTATGCTGTATTGCTCAGTATTGGCAATTATATATGATAGCAAAAGTATGTTGGTTCATTGATGGCAAGTGTTAAAGGTCCCTTTAAGCCAACAGAGGTATTTCTTAGGGTGGTAACTCAAGTTGCGCTATCATAATATCATAGTGTATACATGCATTTTGTTTCTAAGTACACATCAAGATAATAGTTAGTGAGTTAGAATATCAAACATTTGTATTGCCAATAAACCAATAGCTATGAAATCCCATTTTAAGTAGGATAAGTATACCTCCTAAAATATATGTGGCCACTCTTGGGCCCTTTTAAAGACATATGGTACAGGGGAGGTGCAATAATGATACATATGGTCACTCTTGGACCTCTAGTGAAATAAAATAGTTTAACTAATATATAATATGGAAACATGTTTATACAACAACAGCTTATATCAACGGTTATCAACAATTGCAGCAGGCAGTAACCCAGATTAACATTGCTTTTTCCTAATAACATCTTCTTATATAGTGGAGCTGTACCATTAACCTGACTTTGATGTTGGTGGGTTACCATAAAGGAGCTTAAACTGCATGTACAATCGCAACTAAACAGTTTTGGCATGAGACATAAAAGGGTGCTGTGTGGCCATATTTGTGAACAAACATTAAATGGCAATTGGAAAATGAGAACAAACAGTGTCCCTCAAACCTGAGTCTCCGTTGCTGTCATCCTATGCCTTAGGGCCATGTTAGACAGGTTCAGGGCACTCTGTATAATATTTAATTAGATCTGTCCCAGGATGGCCATGACGATTGGAATCCAGCAGCCCAATGAATGAAAAAAAAAAAAAAAAGTGATGCCGTTTTTGGAAAATGATGGCTGCGTACCAAAGTTATTTACATAATTACCCCACTCCAACTCTGTACAAGGCTACTTGTAATGAAAGTACAGATGAAGCCGTCGCTGCGGCACCTTCTCCTGTTAAGAGCAGGCTATCGGGGCTCACACAGGAGTTGTTCCAGGTCCCAGCGCTCGGCTGTGCTTCTGCCACATGAAGAGCTGGAGTCCCAAGTTGAATGACGAGGTAGGTACTATCTATTTCACCCGAAGCCATCTCTGATGTTATATCAGGCCTCACCTGCACAGTGGTCATTTTGCGGTCCAGCTTTGCGATGGACAGGGCAGTCTTTGAAGTTTGCCGGCGTTTTGCATCATGCGGTAGGGCTTTCTTTTCAGTATGCCGGTCATTATTGCAGGAGCCGCCATCCGATTTGTAAGTATCCAAGGTTATAGGTGAATCGAGTGGCTCCTGGACAGGGATAACGTCGACTCTTAGCTTGACACATGTCTCGATCTCCATTGAGGCCAGTAAGTGTCTTGCAGACCGCTCAGAGCTCTTTGTCACAGGGGCTTGTATCACACTCGGGGAGATGTGGGTTATCAGCCGGGGCTCAAACAATGAGTCTCTCTCTGCCTTCACAGGATCGCAGTCTCTCTGCAGGTCTCCCAGCTGGTTAGTAGCTGAGGGTAGGTAGAGCCCATTTTGTAGAGTTATTTCAAAGGCAGCTTGGTAGTTTTCCAAAAGATTGCTAAGCTCTGTTAGCAAAGAGGCAGCTGAATACATGTTAGGTTTAGTTTAGGACTGCGCACTCAAGGCACAGCTTGTTATGGGGACAGGCTGAGGCTTCTATTATAGGGGAAGGCCTCAAAGTGAAAAGTCCGGTACTGAGGGCAGTGAAGCCCAGTCACCTTCCAAAACCCTATATCTGGAATGTAGACCTCTTCAGACAAGCCTCTCCACTATTTTAAACAAAGTATTGATAGAAATGGAGCTTTAAAGTGGAGAACAATGGAGGAAGCTTGAGGAGCTGAAGCTCAGTGTGACCTGCAAGATGGCCGCCGCCCGGGTGTCCCCCTTGTTTGACCTCTGTAGCAATTAGTGCTCCGAAAATTAACCAGAGATCAGATTACTGGTTAATTTTCCAAAAGTGCCCCAATTGGCCCCCAAAATAAAGTATATTTTAGTATTTTTATTTAAAAAAAATTACCATTTTTTTTTAAAATAAAAAAAAACAGCTCAAAGCAGTTTTTGGGGGTTAAAGTTGGCGGGTATTGTTTAAAAAAAAAAAACGGCACTGAAAAGTGCCTTTACATTACGGTCGATGGGAACTGTGTTAGCCCTGCAAATATATATGGGTATGCTTATATATATATATATATATATATATTTATGTGTTAATATGTGTATATAAACATATTAACTCATACATATATATGTATCTATTCATATATATATATTTAACATTTGCTGCCCATAGCTGTGCAACTTACCTCCTTTGCTATGCTAGGTTCTGAGTTGTGTCTCACAGCATGAGAACAACGCTCCCATCGGAGCTTATGGAAGCGTGCTCTTGTGAGCGCAAAGCTTCCATGCAATGCGAATACTAGGTCCTGTTTACATTGTGGATAACTTGTAATACCAGCACACATTTGCATGCACTGGTATTACTAAATGGAATGCAAATATCGGCCTTGCGAAAGCAATATTTTGCGCTCCACTAATCTAGCCCTGTATCAATACTTATTTTATAATAATAAAAAATATTAAAATTTTCACTGTAGATGGCCACTTCCCTTCAAAAGCTTTTATTTCTCTATGGGGCGGTCACAGGTTATAAAAACAATATGGGGCCTATCTATCAAGCTCAGGCTCACCAGAAACACCAGTTTTGAAGCAGCGGTCTAAAGACCACTGCTCCATAACCTTGTCCGCCTGCTCTGATGAGCCGGACAGAAATCGCCGGAATTCAACCCGATCAAGTACGATCGGGTTGATTGACACCCCCCTGCTGGCGGCCGATTGGCCGCGAGTCTGCAAGGGGCGGCGTTGCACCAGCAGCTCTTGTGAGCTGCTGGTGCAATGCTGAATATGAAGACCGTATTGCGCTCCGCATTCAGCAATGTCGTCGGACCTGATCCGCACTGTAGGATCAGGTCCGACAAACATTTGTTAAATAGGCCTCTATTACTTTAGTATTAAAAAAATAAGCATTTATACTGCATATTTTTTGTTTGGTCTAGATTACGAGTGGCTCGCTAACAGTTGTGGGTGAATGATAAGGGGTTCATCTCAAGTCTTCGCAAGCGTCATATTACGAGTTGAAAGTAAATGCGTTCACTTGACTGCAATTGAATTTTACGTGTTTTGGGATAACTCGATTTCAGAGCTCTGGTTAACTGTTATGCTCGATTAAAAAGTTGCACAAAATAAATCAAAAATACATTGTACAGTTACAGTACATGAGAAGAGCGGCACAACAATGGGCTAAAGTGTATACATAAACAATAAGTGCAAGTGATAAAATAAGTAGTATTTATTACATTTGCACATTTGCGGTCAATCGGTCTCTAGCAGGGGGTGTCAATCAACCCGATCGGATTTGTCCAAAAAGGTGACAGAGAAGTTAAGGAGCAGCGGTCTTAGAGCAGCGGTCTTACGACTGCTGATTCTTAACTTCAGTTTCCCGCAAGCTGGAAACTTCGGGTGGATTCAGCAGCTTCCACTGCTTGTTAAATCCGGCCCTGTAAGTGAAAATAAAAGTGACACATGTATAGTCCAAATAGGAATTCAGAATATGAAAAAAATGTGGTTAGATCCGGAAACAGCCGAAACATGTTAGCAGTTGGTGCTACGCTTCCTTGATTTATTATGGATGCCTTCCATACATTTATTTTTAACTATTGCTGAATAAAGAAATATTTTTTACTTTTGACTACAGCGGTATCCATTCCTTTTTTGTGGGTTAGATCCGGAGAGACAAAAAAAATAAAAAGTGAAAAATGAAAAAGTTTAAAAATATATATATAAAAAAAAAAGAGATGAAAAAATGGAGTCCCAATGATATATATAATGTGAGTAGGTCCAACTCATATCTTCAGTGTTCTTCTGTGAAAGTAATGTCTATGGAGAACAAAAAAGAAAAGACCTAGTGCAGGGTGTCTGTGACAATGGCGCAATAAACGCAAAGAATATATCCTGCTTACCGGAATATATGTTACATTGGCACTCAGCCAACAGAACATATTCTGTTATGTGAAAAGCATTTGATTGTGAAATATTAATATTTCATGTCAGCTTAATTGCACTTTGGTTAAATGCTATTGCGTTTCTGTGTGAGTAGAGTGCTAGGTTTTCTTTCCACTTTTCACACTCCATAAGTTAAAGAGGTTGCGATATTCTAAGTTTGTGCGAAAACGTTCTACTTTCAACTTGTTATACACGTGCTACCACACAGTTAATGCATGAGCGGGAGAGATAAATAGCGCTCCACTCGTAATATAGCCCTTAAATGGCAGATTTACACAGTTTTTTTTTCTTCCCATGTACCATGTTGTATTCAGGCTGCATATAATCATTACAATGTATTCTGGTGGAATGCATGTTTAATTGATACCTGGCCTTGTAATAAATGAGTAAATTAGGCCTGAAAAGGGAAATTGATTTCCAATGCTGAGGTTGCAAAAGATGATCGCTTGCTGTGCTCTGTAAGCGTGATTTTTTTCCAATCTGGAAAGGAAAGGGAATCAATGATTAGCAGTCATCAGGAAGTACACATCTTTTAGTTCTGGTCTGTAAATCTATATAGCATATTCTTATTGCATTAACTCCTGAAGAACTGCAAACGCTGCTGGAATTTTTAATGGTGGTTTTTACATTAGTCCAGTCGTCCGTTTAATCCCAAAGGAAAGTTTTAAGAAAACTATTTATGAAGACCAATTATTCCTTTCTTATACCCTTCTTAAATGTCTAAAATATATTTAATTTTTTTCCATAAACAGCATTTCTATAAATTGGATAATTATCAGTTTGAAAGCGTAATTAACATCTAGAGTAGCTGCATAATTAGGGTTCCAACAAACATGATATAGCAGCTGTAATTGAATCAATGAGTGTGCTGTTTCTATCATGAGATATATCCGGTAGTATAGATGTAGGGCGACATCTAGTGGTAGATTTTTTGCATTGTATTTTTATAGTTCCCTCATTTGAAATTATTGAAGAGATGTTAAACAGTAAACAGATGCTACATATAATAATGCATTCAAGGCAAAGATTAGCCTTAGAATAATATATAGATGTATTTTTGTTTACAATTATATTGGTTGTTTAAATACAGAAAATATAAGTATAAAGCTTTAGTTTCAATCAAGTACTTTAGTAAACTAATTCAGATACAGCAGTGCCCACTACTTCATAGAAACATTCAGCTAGATTACAAGTTTTTGTCGGTAAGGCTTGCGGTGCTAACGAGCCTTTTTTCCCACCGCTCCCTTAAGACAACGCTGGTATTACAGGTTTTTTTAAACCTGGCGTTAGCTGCAAAAAGGTGAGCGTAGAGCAAAATTTAGCTCCACATCTCACCTCAATACCAGCGTTGCTTAAGTCAGCGGTGAGCTGGCTAAATGTGCTTGTGCACAATTTCCCCATAGGAAACAATGGGGCTGAGCCGGCTGAAAAAAAAACCTAACACCTGCAAAAAAGCAGCGTCCAGCTTCTAACGCAGCCCCATTGCTTCCTATGGGGAAATTAATTTTATGTTTGCACCTATCACCCTAACATGAACCCCGAGTCTAAACACCCCTAATATTACACTTATTAACCCCTAATCTGCCGCCCCTGCTATCGCTGACACCTACATTATATTATTAACCCCTAATCTGCCGCTCCGGACACCGCCGCCACCTACATTATCCCTATGAACCCCTAATCTGCTGCCCCCAACATCGCTGACACCTACATTATAGTTATTAACCCCTAATCTGCCGCCACCAACGTCGCCGCAACTATATTAAATTTATTAACCCCTAATATGCCGCCGCCAACGTCGCCGCCACTATTATAAATGTATTAACCCCTAAACCTAAGTCTAATCCTAACACCCCTCTAACTTAAATATAATTTAAATTAAACGAAATAAATTTACCATCATTAAATAAATTAATCCTATTTAAAACTAAATACTTACCGATAAAATAAACCCTAAGCTAGCTACAATATAACTAATAGTTACATTGTAGCTAGCTTAGGATTTATATTTATTTTACAGGCAACTTTGTATTTATTTTAACTAGGTACAATAGTTATTAAATAGTTATTAACTATTTAATAACTTCCTAGTTAAAATAAAGACAAATATACCTGTAAAATAAATCCTAACCTAAGTTACAATTACATCTAACACTACACTATCATTAAACTAATTACCTAAACTACCTACAAGTAAATACAATTAAATTAAATAAACTAAATTACGGGGAAAAAACACTAAATTACAGGAAAAAAAAGAATTACAAGAATTTTAAGCTAATTACACCTAATCTAATGCCCCTAATAAAATAAAAAAGCCCCCCAAAATAATAAAATTCCCTACCCTATACTAAATTACAAATAGCCCTTAAAGGGGCCTTTTGGGGGGCATTGCCCCAAAGTAATCAGCTCTTTCACCTGTAAAAAAATACAATACCCCCCCAACATTAAAACCCACCACCCACACACCCAACCCTACTCTAAAACCCACCCAATCCCCCCTTAAAAAAACCTAACACTACCCCCTGAAGATCTCCCTATCTTGAGCCGTCTTCAACCAGCCAGGCACAAGTGGACCTTTAGAGGGGCAGAAGTCTTCATCCGATCCGGGCAGAAGAGGTCCTCCAAGCGGCAGAAGTCTTCATCCAGGCGGCATCTTCTATCTTCATCCATCCGGAGGGGAACGGATCCATCTTCAATCCAGCCGATGCGGAGCCATCCTCTTCCATCGACGTCCTAGCGAAGAATGAAGGTTCCTTTAAACGACGTCATGCAAGATGGCGTCCCTTGAATTCCGATTGGCTGATAGGATTCTATCAGCCAATCAGAATTAAGGTAGGAAAAATCCTATTGGCTGATCCAATCAGCCAATAGGATTGAGCTTGCATTCTATTGGCTGATTGGAACAGCCAATAGAATGCAAGCTCAATCCTATTGGCTGATCCAATCAGCCAATAGGATTGAACTTCAATCCTATTGGCTGATTGGATCAGCCAATAGGATTTTTCCTACCTTAATTCCGATTGGCTGATAGAATCCTATCAGCCAATTGGAATTCAAGGGACGCCATCTTGGATGACGTCATTTAAAGGAACCTTCATTCTTCGTTAGGACATCGATGGAAGAGGACGGCTCCGCGTCGGCTGGATTAAAGATGGATCCGCTCCGGATGGATGAAGATAGAAGATGCCGCCTGGATGAAGACTTCTGCCGATTGGAGGACCTCTTCTGCCCGGATCGGATGAAGACTTCTGCCCCTCTGGAGGTCCACTTATGCCCGGCTGGGTGAAGACGGCTCAAGGTAGGGAGATCTTCATGGGGGTAGTGTTAGGTTTTTTTTAAGGGGGGATTGGGTGGGTTTTAGAGTAGAGTTGGGTGTGTGGGTGGTGGGTTTTAATGTTGGGGGGTATTGTATTTTTTTTACAGGTGAAAGAGCTGATTACTTTGGGGTAATGCCCCGCAAAAGGCCCTTTTAAGGGCTATTTGTAATTTAGTATAGGGTAGGGAATTTTATTATCTTGGGGGCTTTTTAATTGTATTAGGGAGATTAGATTAGGTGTAATTAGTTTAAAATTCTTGTAATTCTTTTTTTTCTGTAATTTAGTGGGGGGGGGGGTTTCGTAATTTAGTTTATTTAATTTAATTGTATTTAATTGTAGGTAGTTTAGGTAATTAGTTTAATTATAGTGTAGTGTTAGGTGTAATTGTAACTTAGGTTACGATTTATTTTACAGGTATATTTGTCTTTATTTTAACTAGGAAGTTATTAAATAGTTAATAACTATTTAATAACTATTGTACCTAGTTAAAATAAATACAAAGTTGCCTGTAAAATAAATATAAATCCTAAGCTAGCTACAATGTAACTATTAGTTATATTGTAGCTAGTTTAGGGTTTATTTTATAGGTAAGTATTTAGTTTTAAATAGGATTAATTTATTTAATTGTAGTAATTTTATTTAGATTATTTTAAATTATATTTAATTTTAAGTTAGGGGGGGGTTAGGGTTAGAGTTAGACTTAGGTTTAGGGGTTAATACCTTTAATATAGTAGCGGCGACGTTGGGGGTGGCAGATTAGGGGTTAATAAATTTAAGTAGGTGTCGGCAATGTTAGGGATGGCAGATAAGGGGTTAATAAAATTTAACTAGTGTTTGCGAGGCGGGAGTGCGGCGGTTTAGGGGTTAATATATTTATTAAAGTGGCAGTGATGTCCGATCGGTAGATTAGGGGTTAATATATTTATTAAAGTGTTTCCGATGTGGGAGGGGCCTTGGTTTAGGGGTCAAGAGGTAGTTTATGGGTGTTAGTGTACTTTTTAGCACTTTAGTTAAGAGTTTTATGTGTGGTAGGAGTCTTGACAGGAGAGGGTCTACCGCTCACTTCTTCCAAGACTCATAATACCAGCGTTAGGCAAATCCCATTAAAAAGGTAGAATACGCAATTGACGTAAGGGGATTTGCGGTATGCTCGAGTCGCGGAAGAAAAGTGAGCGGTACACCTGTACCTGTCAGACTCGTAATACCAGCGGGCGTTAAAAAGCAGCGTTGGGACCTCTCAACGCTTCTTTTTAAGGCTAACGCAAGACTCGTAATCTAGGCGTCTGTATCTGTGTACAAACAAACGGCTAGATTACGAGTTTTGCGTTATGAGTGAAAAAGCAGCGCTAAGGCTCATAACGCTGCTTTTTCACTACCGCTGGTATTACGAGTCTTGCAGGTTTAGCGGCACCGTATACTTTTTTGGCGTTAAGTCTTTTTTCAATGGGACTTCCATAGCGCCGATATTACAAGCTTTTTCTGGGAGGCCAAAAAGTGAGCGGTACAGCCTATCCCGCAAGATTCGTAACGCAATCTAAAGTCAGTAGTTATGAGTTTTATGCTACAAAGCTGTAGCATAAAATTCATAACTAAAGTGTTAAAAAGTACATTAACACCCATAAACTACCTATTAACCCCTAAACCGCATCGCACCCCTAAACACCCATTAAATATTAACCCCTAATCTGCCGCTCCCGACATCGCTGCCACTATAATCAACATATTAAAGCCTAAACCGCTGCACTCCCGCATCGCAAACAATAGTTAAATATTATTAACCCCTAATCTGCCGCCCCTTACATCGCCGCCACCTACCTTCATTTATTAACCCCTAATCTGCCGCCCCCCAACGTCACCGCCACTATACTAAATTTATTAACCCCTAAAAAAGTCTAACCCAAACCATAACACCCCCTAACTTAAATATAATTAAAATAAATCTAAATCAAACCTACTATCATTACCTAAATTATTCTTTTTTAAAACTAAATACTTACCTATAAAATAAACCCTAAGCTAGCTACAATATAACTAATAGTTACATCGTAGCTAGCTTAGGGTTTATTTTTATTTTACAGGCAAGTTTGTATTTATTTTAACTAGGTAGAATAGTTAATAAATAGTTATTAACTATTTACTAACTACCTAGCTAAAATAAATACAAATTTACCTGTAAAAAAAAAACCTAACCTGTCTTACACTAACACCTAACCTTACACTACAATTAAATAAATTACCTAAATTAAATACAATTACCTAAATTACAAAAAAACCCCACTAAATTACACAAAATAAAAAAGAAATGATCATATATTTAAACGAATTACACCTAATCTAATAGTCCTATCAAAATAAAAAAAGTCCCCCCAAAATAAAAAAAAACCCTAGCCTAAACTAAACTACCAATAGCCCTTAAAAGGGCCTTTTGCGGGGCATTGCCCCAAATAAATCAGCTCTTTTACCTGTAAAAAAAAATACAAACAACCCCCCAACAGTAAAACGCATCACCCACACAACCAACCCCCCAAATAAAATACTAACTAAAAAAAACCTAAGCTCCCCATTGCCCTGAAAAGTCCATTTGGATGGGCATTGCCCTTAAAAGAGCATTTAGCTCTTTTTCAACTGCCCAAACCCTAATCTAAAAATAAAACCCATCCAATAAACCCTTAAAAAAACCTAACACTAACCACTTACAGTTTTGAAGACCGGACATCCATCCTCAATGAAGCCGGGAGAAGTCTTCATCCAAGCGGCAAGAAGTCCTAAACGAAGCTGGGAGAAGTCTTCATCCAAGCCGGCAGAAGTGGTCCTCCAGATGGGCAGAAGTCTTCATCCAGACGGCATCTTCTATCTTCATCCTTCCGATGGGGAGCGGGTCCATCTTCAAGACATCCGGCGTGGAGCATCCTCTTCTTTCCACGGCTAACGACAAATGAAGGTTCTTTTAAATGACGTTCCCCAAGATGGCGTCCCTTGAATTCCGATTGGCTGATAGAATTCTATCACCCAATCGGAATTAAAGGTGAAAAAATCCTATTGGCTGATGCAATCAGCCAATAGGATTGAGCTTCAATCCTATTGGCTGATCCAATCAGCCAATAGGAATGAGCTTGCATTCTATTGGCTGTTCCAATCAGCCAATAGAATGCAAGCTCAATCCTATTGGCTGATTGCATGAGCCAATAGGATTTTTTCACCTTTAATTCCGATCGGAATTCAAGGGACACCATCTTGGATGATGTCATTTAAAGGAACCTTCATTCGTCGTTAGCCATGGAAAGAAGAGGATGCTCTGCGCCGGATGTCTTGTAGATGGACCCGCTCCGCGTCGGAAGGATGAAGATTGAAGATGCCGTCTGGATGAAGACTTCTGCCCATCTAGAGGACCACTTCTGCTGGCTTGTAGAAGACTTCTTCCGGCTTCGTTGAGGACTTCTTGCCGCTTGGATGAAAACTTCTCCCGGCTTCGTTGAGGATGGATGTCCAGTCTTCAAAACTGTAAGTGGATCTTCGGGGGTTAGTGTTAGGTTTTTTAAGGGTTTATTGGGTGGGTTTTATTTTTAGATTAGGGTTCGGGCAGTTGAAAAAGAGCTAAATGCCCTTTTAAGGGCAATGCCCATCCAAATGCCCTTTTCAGGGCAATGGGGAGCTTAAGTTTTTTTAGTTAGTATTTTATTTGGGGGGTTGGTTGTGTGGGTGGTGGGTTCAACATCAGCAGTTGGTAAAGGAAACATCCTTTTAAATGCAGAAGACGGGTTCTAAGACTGCCTTTGACCACTCTTTGGTAATAATCTCAGTTATTGCCTCTGCTCTGGAACAGGAAAAACTTCTGGAGTCTTAACAGAAGGTTTGAAGATTAAGTCCAATTGCTTCATGGGTTTTTCCTACAAAATTTTAGTGTTTTAGTCTTTTAATCTTAAAGTACATGAAACCTCCTTTAAAAGAGTTTGAAGATGTTCAAGCTTGAACATAAAAAAGGATTCTGCATCCTAGTCAGTAACTGAGTCCTGATCATCAGAAAGCACTTCACCTGCAGAAGACGGATCTGAGGAGATGAGTCATGGGAGTCTATTTATTATGTGCCGGGCGGACATGATTCGCTGTAGCTAGCAGAGGTTGTCAATCATCCCGATTGGATCTTATGACCGCTGCTTCTTAACGTCAGAAGCAGCATCTGCTGGTTAATAAATTTACCCCACACGATCGGGTTGATTGACACCCCCTGCAAACGGCTGATGTGCGGCGGACATGATACACTACTTTGTATCATGTCCGTTCGCACATAGATAAATATGACCCAAAGTGTCCTCTCTTTCGAGACATATTATGGTCTAGATTCAGGACATGATTTGCATTAAAGGGACACTATTCTAGAACTTTTATTGTTTAAAAATATATATAATCCCTATATTATCCATTCCCTAGTTGTGCATAACCATTAATTAATATACTTTTTACCTCTGTGATTACCTTGTATATAAGCCTCTGCAGATTTCCCAATTATTTCAGTTCTTTTGACAGACTTGCATCTTAGCCAATCAGTGCTGACTCATAAATAACTCCACAGGAGTGAACACAATGGTATCTTACTGTTAAAATGCCCTGAAATAAGAGTCGGCCTTCAAGGGCTTAGAAATTAGCATATGAGCCTACCTAGGTTTAGTTTTTAACAAAGAATACAAAGAGAACAAAGCAAATTTGATGATAAAAGTAAATTGGAAAGTTTGACTAGACTGTCCCTTTAAGCACCAATTCCTGATGTGTGGACACATGTGAGGATCATTAGCATTTTTGCACCATTTGATAAGATCCAAAGAAGAAATACTGCAGCTGGCATAAGAGTTATTTTCCTTTATTCCTTTTGATATAGAAAAAAAATAGGTTTTAGTTTTAGTTGGTTGTGGTAATTGTATAGGGCCAGCAGATAGCTCTTAAAAGGGTTGTCCCTATAAATAACACCATCCTACACTTTCCAAACATGTTGGATGTTTTTGTGTGCTCACTAAACTATAAGAAAAAAGAAAAAGAAAATAAACTATAGACAAATGCAGGCCAAAACTATTTGTTTCGGATATTCAAGGAAATTTGTTTTGAATATTCGTCTGTCTGCACTATTCGGTTTTCATTTTGCTCAAAACAAAACGAGAATCGAATTTACATTAAACCTTTACATTTGTTTTCGTTAAACAAATGTAAATGTTTCGAAGCTACAGGTGAAAAGTTCCCCTGTAGCTACAAATACTTACTTTAGCGAGCTCCTGAGAGTGTTCTCAATCTCACCCCATCCTCTTCTTGTCAGATCCCCAGCCACGCTAACACCTGGTCTAACTCTCTTGCGCCTAGATTTAGAGTTTTACGTTAGAAGGGGTGCGTTAGCTACGCGTGCTTTTTTCCCCCCGCACCTTTTAAACAACGCTGGTATTTAGAGTTCTCAGAAGGGCTGCGTTAGGCTCCAAAAAGGGAGCGTAGAGCATAATTTACCGCCACTTCAACTCTAAATACCAGCGGTGCTTACGGACGCGGACAGCTTCAAAATCGTGCTCGTGCACGATTTCCCAATAGGAAACAATGGGCAGTTTGAGCTGAAAAAAAACCTAACACCTGCAAAAAAGCAGCGTTCAGCTCCTAACGCAGCCCCATTGTTTCCTATGGGGAAACACTTCCTAAGTCTGCACCTAACACCCTAACATGTACCCCGAGTCTAAACACCGCTAACCTTACACTTATTAACCCCTAATCTGCCGACCCCGCTATCGCTGATCCCTGCATATTATTTTTAACCCCTAATCTGCCGCTCCGTACACCGCCGCAACCTACGTTATCCCTATGTACCCCTAATCTGCTGCCCCTAACACCGCCGACCCCTATATTATATTTATTAACCCCTAATCTGCCGCCCCCAACGTCGCCGCCACCTACCTACAATTATTAACCCCTAATCTGCCGACTGGACCTCACTGTTACTATAATAAATGTATTAACCCCTAAAGCTAAGTCTAACCCTAACCCTAACACCCCCCTAAGTTAAATATAATTTTATTCTAACGAAATAAAATAATTCTTATTAAATAAATTATTCCTATTTAAAGCTAAATACTTACCTGTAAAATAAACCTTAATATAGCTACAATATAAATAATAATTATATTGTAGCTATTTTAGGATTAATATTTATTTTACAGGCAACTTTGTATTTATTTTAACCAGGTACAATAGCTATTAAATAGTTAATAACTATTTAATAGTTACCTATTTAAAATAATTACAAAATTACCAGTAAAATAAATCCTAACCTAAGTTACAATTAAACCTAACACTACACTAGCAATAAATTAATTAAACTATCTACAATTATCTACAATTAAATCAACTAAACTAAATAAAAAAAAAAAAACAAACACTAAATTACAAAAAAAACACTAAATTACAAAAAATAAAAAAAGATTACAAGAATTTTAAACTAATTACACCTACTCTAAGCCCCCTAAAAAAATAACAAAGCCCCCCAAAATAAAAAAATGCCCTACCCTATTCTAAAATAAAAATTTTACAGCTCTTTTACCTTACCAGCCCTTAAAAGGGCCTTTTGCGGGGCATGCCCCAAAGAAAACAGCTCTTTTGCATTTAAATAAACATACAATACCCCCCCCCAACATTACAACCCACCACCCACATACCCCTAATCTAACCCAAACACCCCTTAAAAAACCTAACACTAAGCCCCTGAAGATCTTCCTACCTTATCTTCACCACGCCGGGTATCACCGATCCGTCCAGAAGAGGGTCCGAAGTCTTCATCCTATCCGGCAAGAAGAGGTCCAGAAGAGGGTCCGAAGTCTTCATCCTATCCGGCAAGAAGAGGGCATCCGGACCGGTAGACATCTTCATCCAGGCGGCATCTTCTATCTTCTTCCATCCGGCGCGGAGCGGGACCATCTTGAAGCAGCCGACGCGGATCCATCCTCTTCTAACGGCGTCCTAAGTCCGAATGAAGGTTCCTTTAAATGACGTCATCCAAGATGGCGTCCCTCGAATTCCGTTTGGCTGATAGGATTCTATCAGCCAATCGGAATTAAGTTAGGAAAAATCTGATTGGCTGATTGAATCAGCCAATCAGATTCAAGTTCAATCCGATTGGCTGATCCAATCAGCCAATCAGATTGAGCTCGCATTCTATTGGCTGATCGGAACAGCCAATAGAATGCGAGCTCAATCTGATTGGCTGATTGGATCAGCCAATCCGATTGAACTTGAATCTGATTGGCTGATTCAATCAGCCAATCAGATTTTTCCTACCTTAATTCCAATTGGCTGATAGAATCCTATCAGCCAATCGGAATTCGAGGGACGCCATCTTGGATGACGTCCCTTAAAGGAACCTTCATTCGGACTTAGGACGTCGTTAGAAGAGGATGGATCAGCGTCGGCTGCTTCAAGATGGTCCCGCTCCGCGCCGGATGGAAGAAGATAGAAGATGCCGCCTGGATGAAGATGTCTACCAGTCCGGATGCCCTCTTCTTGCCGGATAGGATGAAGACTTCGGACCCTCTTCTGGACCTCTTCTTGCCGGATAGGATGAAGACTTCGGAGCCTCTTCTGGACGGATCGGTGATACCCGGCGTGGGGAAGATAAGGTAGGAAGATCTTCAGGGGCTTAGTGTTAGGTTTTTTAAGGCGTGTTTGGGTTAGATTAGGGGTATGTGGGTGGTGGGTTGTAATGTTGAGGGGGATATTGTATGTTTATTTAAATGCAAAAGAGCTGTTTTCTTTGGGGCATGCCCCGCAAAAGGCCCTTTTAAGGGCTGGTAAGGTAAAAGAGCTGTAAATCTTTTATTTTAGAATAGGGTAGGGCATTTTTTTATTTTGGGGGGCTTTGTTATTTTTTTAGGGGGCTTAGAGTAGGTGTAATTAGTTTTTTGTAATTTAGTGTTTGTTTGTTTTTGTAATTTAGTGTTTGTTTTTTGTAATTTTGTTTAGTTGATTTAATTGTAGATAATTGTAGATAGTTTATTTAATTAATTTATTGATAGTGTAGTGTTAGGTTTAATTGTAACTTAGGTTAGGATTTATTTTACAGGTAATTTTGTAATTATTTTAAATAGGTAACTATTAAATAGTTATTAACTATTTAATAGCTATTGTACCTGGTTAAAATAAATACAAAGTTGCCTGTAAAATAAATATTAATCCTAAAATAGCTACAATATAATTATAATTTATATTGTAGCTATATTAGGGTTTATTTTACAGGTAAGTATTTAGCTTTAAATAGGAATAATTTATTTAATAAGATTTATTTTATTTTGTTAGATTTAAATTAAATTTAATTTAGGGGGGTGTTAGTGTTAGGGTTAGACTTAGCTTTAGGGGTTAATACATTTATTATAGTAGCGGCGAGGTCCGGTCGGCAGATTAGGGGTTAATACTTGAAGTTAGGTGTCGGCGATGTTAGGGAGGGCAGATTAGGGGTTAATACTATTTTTTATAGGGTTTTTGAGGCGGGAGTGAGGCGGATTAGGGGTTAATACATTTATTATAGTAGCGGTGAGGTCCGGTTGGCAGATTAGGGGTTAATAATTGTAGGTAGGTAGCGACGACGTTGGGGGGGGCAGATTAGGGGGTAATAAATATTATGTAGGGGTCAGCGATGTTAGGGGCAGCAGATTAGGGGTACATAGGGATAATGTAGGTTGCGGCGGTGTGCGGTTGGCAGATTAGGGGTTAAAAAAATGTAATAGAGTGGCGGCGATGTGGGGGGGCCTCGGTTTAGGGGTACATAGGTAGTTTATGGGTGTGTACTTTAGAGCACAGTAGTTAAGAGCTTTATGAACCGGCGTTACCCCAGAAAGCTCTTAACTCCTGGCTTTTTTCTGCAGCTGGAGTCTTGTCGTTAGATTTCTAACGCTCACTTCAGCCAAGACTCTAAATACCGGCGTTAGAAAGATCCCATTGAAAAGATAGGATACGCAATTGACGTAAGGGGATCTGCGGTATGGAAAAGTCGCGGCTGGAAAGTGAGCGTTAGACTCTTTCCTGACTGACTCTAAATACCAGCGGGCGGTAAAAACCAGCGTTAGGACCCCCTAACGCTGGTTTGGACGGCTACCGCAGAACTCTAAATCTAGGCGTTGGTTCCCAGGACCTGCACTAACTTTTGAAGTTCGCATTCACAGTCATCGGGTAACAATGAAAAAAATTGTCAGAGTAAGCTACCTCTGTGACTGTACATGCAGGTAAGCAAACAGTCACTGAGGCATAGCTTGAGGAATTTCTCCAGCGTCCAACTCCAACTCGGCATGTTCTCTGTGAGGTCACAGCATTCCAAAGATATTTGTGATACAGATTTGGAATGCGGTGACATCAAATAGCGCATGCTCAGTACTAGGGTAGCTTTTTCTGACGGGCAGCTTATTCTGACATTATAATAATAATAATTTAATATAATTGAACCTGGTGGGGTACCCAGAAGACTTTTGACATGGTTTTCAAATGAGGAAAGCATATTATGGAGCTTTATTTAATTTGTTTTGACCCAGCCAGCACATGCTGTGAACCTGTCCGCTTTTCATTGCAAATTGTGGGACGCATTTGTTGCCCATATTTAGCATTTCACAAGCCTCCTGCTCTAGTGCAACCAATTACGTGAGAGCATTGCTTGTCAATCACCCCGATCGAATTAGTCTAGGGTGATTTTCATCTGCCATTTCTAAGTTAGCGGAGATGGTTTAGAAACTCGTAGTTTAAACCACTGCTTCATAAATATCAGTTGCATGCTCAAATGAGTGTGCCTAGTAGCGAACCTACTCAACAGAGGGCCCTGGTGCAAAATTATTTTGCCCCCCCCCCCAAGATAACTCAGTAGTAACCAATAAAAATAATATACATGCTGCTCTGTATAATGAATTTGAGGACAGATAGATAGATAGATAGATAGATATAGATAGATAAATCTGCAACCTGCAGTAATAAAAGGCTCCCCTGCATTAGGATTGTACACATTCTGCACATGCCTATGCAAAGACTAGCTGATTTGCCCCCCCCCCCCCAGCCCTTGGGCCCTGGTGCCACTGTATCTGCTGCACCAGTGTTAGTTCCGCACCTGAACAAGCTTGCAACCAATCGGGGCATTCACCTCATAATAAATAAAGCCCACAATCTTGAATACCCCAATGCACTTTTCTATAAAAACATATGGTTTAAATACATAGGGCCCCATTTATGAAGCAGCTGCTACAGATTTGATCAGGATGGCTGACAAGCCCTGCTGCTAAGATCTCTCATGGTTTAGTGAACCTATTCAGTAGAATAGCCTCAGAATGTATTTATTTTTTATACATGAATCTAGTTTACTGAAATGGTTTGTTAAATAATGACAAGTGACCTAAGTCTGCTGAAGGAGAAAAGCCAGCACATTCCTCAGCTAACCCCCCCCCCCCCCACTTCTTGAGAAGAAATGAGTTACTTTTTTTTATTAATAATATTACTGTTAATTTCCAGATTGTGCATCTGTTGACCTGGATACACCTGTTCATGCTATCACTTTTCAGAAGAGTGAATGAAGTGGTTTCTTGGGGTGAGAATTTCATGGTGAAGGAGAGGGCAGGAGAGGGGTGAGTTAGACCTCTTTCTCAGTGTAAATAGGGTCTTTCAAAATGAATTATAATTTAAAAGATTTTATTAAATGATGTAAATATGTTTCCCTTTTTAACAAAGCTATATAAAATTACTATACGATTTGAACACAGCTTTACTCCCTAGTTATGAAATGTACTTATGCTTCTTTATAATCTTAATATTTAATAAGGGACACTGTAGTACAAAAAAAAAAGATATGCTCTATTTCATTTCAGCAAGAAATTGTTGTACTACTTGCTATGTAACTGTGTTTTACAACTTCAAAGGGGTTAAAACCATAGGTAAATTCCTGCTTGGGAGCTCAAAGCACTGCTTCCAAGATAAACATAGTCAGTGATCATATTAATATATGGTGGCTCAGTGGTATCAAGAATGGCTCAAGTGGGTGATCATACCCACTTACATATTACTGCTCCCGCTCGCACGCTGACGCTGCTCAACCTTTGCTTTTTGTGTGCGTCGTTTACGATTACAGATTACAAGTTGAAAGTAAAAAGTTTTCACTTGCACGCTAACCTGACGCGGGGAAAGAGCAGAAGTTAGAATATTGCAACTGTGTTAACATACACTCCCATAGACTTCAATGCGGAGGGAAAAGTTGAAAAAACCTAATACCTATACGCATGCGCTAACCCGAATCGCCATAAGCCCCCTTCTCTAATAACCCCTAATCATAGCCCATCATAGCCCATCACAAAGTCCCCACTACACTATTAACCCCTAAACTGCCACAACCCCCATTAAAAAGTCACTTGCAAAACTATTAACTCCTAAACCGCCACAACACCAACCGCAAAGTAACCCACTACACTATTAACCCCTAAACCACCACAACCCTATCGCAAAATAACCCTCTCCACTATTAACACTCGGCTAGATTACGAGTTTTGCATTATGGCTCATAACGCTGCTTTTTCACTACCACTGCTACTACGAGTCTTGTAGGTATAGCTGTACCGCACACTTTTTTGGCCGTAACGCAACGTAACTACCACACCTTTCAAAAAGTTCTTTTTCAATGGGACTTTCATAGCGCCGGTATTACGAGTTTTGCCTGTCCGGCCAAAAAGTGAGCGGTACAGCCTATACCGTCAAGATTCGTACCGCCATCTAAAGTCAGTAGTTATGGGTTTTACGCTACAAAGCTGTAGCATAAAACTCATAACTAGAGTGTTACAAAGTACATTAACACCCAATAACTACCTGTTAACCCCTAAACCAAGGCCCTCCCACATCGCAAACACTATAATAAAATTATTAACCCCTAATCTGACACTCCGGACATCGCCGCCACTATAATAAACATATTAACCCCTAAACTGCCGCACTCCCGCATCGCAAACACTAGTTAAATATTATTAAACCCTAATCTGCTGCCCCCAACGTTGCAGCCACCTACCTACACTTATTAACCACTAATCTGCCGCCCCCAACATCGCTGCCACAACTATACTAAAGTTATTAACCCCTAAACCTCTGGACTTCCACATCACTAACACTAAATACATATATTAACTCCTAAACCTAACCCTAAGGCTAACCCTAACCTTAACACCCCTAACTTTAATATAATTAAAATAAATCTAAATAAAAATTACTATCATTACCTAAATAATTCCTATTTAAAACTAAATACTTACCTATAAAAGAAACCCTAAGCTAGCTACAATATAACTAATAGTTACATTGTAGCTAGCTTAGGGTTTATTTTTATTTTACAGGCAAGTTTGTATTTATTTTAACTGGGTAGAATAGTTACTAAATAGTTATTAACTATTTACTAACTACCTAGTAAAATAAAATAAAAATGTACCTGTGACATAAAACCTAACCTGTCTTAAAAGTTAAACCTAACATTACACTAAAATTAAATAAATTACATGAATTAAATACAATTAACTAAATTACAAAACAAAATAAACACTAAATTACACAAAATAAAAAAGAAATTATCAAATATTTAAATTAATTACACCTAAACCTATCAAAATAAAAAATCCCCCCCAAAATAAAAAAAATTCCTAGCCTACACTAAACTGCCAATAGCCCTTAAAAGGGCCTTTTGCGGGGCATTGCCCGAAATAAATCAGCTCTTTTACCTGTAAAAAAAATACAAACAACCCCCAACAGTAAAACCCACCACCCACACAACCAAACCCCCCAAATAAAATCCTATCTAAATAAACCTAAGCTCCCCATTGCCCTGAAAAGGGCATTTGGATGGGCATTGCCTTTAAAAGGGCATTTAGCTCTTTTACATTGCCCAAAGTCTCTAATCTAAAAATAAAACCCACCCAATAAACCCTTAATAAAACTCTTGATAAAGGTCTCTTTGTGACCGAAACGCGTCGACTGGTAAGCATAATTTCATTTTCTATTGATCTAAAAACAATCTACACCATTATATCTTTATTTTACAGAACTATCATCCAGGGATTATAACAAAATATATGCCAAGAAGATAGCATTTTGGGTTGGAAAACGGCTAGCAAGTACTGACACTGCTATTCAGTATAAAACACTTGGAAAATCACAATAACTATTGCTGTTAGGATTCACAACACTTTAAGGATTATTGTTTTTTCTTAAAGAGACACACTACTTATTACAATTTATTGTTGGAATATTTTTTCTATTAAGTTTTCACTATTGGACTATTTTTAACGGTTGGACTTTTATTTACATTTATATAAGTCACTATTTGAACACACCAGAATGTTTTTCTAAATTTTTTGTTTTTCATTTTTCACAATCTTTGTTCTTTATTCACGTTTTTTGAAGATCAACCTATTTTTTTGACCATTAATAATTTTTGCACACTAATTTTTGCACACGCCTTTTTTGATACACATTTTTGACATTGGCATATTGTTGTCACAATATTTTTCACTTGACAATGCGTATGTGTTAAACACACAGTTAAAGGTCTTTCTCAGAGCCTTACACATTAGTTAATATTGGCAATATTTAGGAGCATTGCATAAAATCGAGAACATTATTGGTTAGATAATATTATATAACTGACTAATATATTTCACCTATTATGTGTATGTGGTAAACACAAAGTTGAATTTTTGTTGTGAGCCCTATACTTAATTTGGAATTTTTTAGGAATATTTTTTAAGAGCAATGTTTGCACAATTGTAAATGCCATATCTGCTATATAACTATTTGTTTTAACTATTCATTTAGCTATTATTGCTGTATAAATTTGTGTATGTGTATGTGGTAAACACAAAGTTGAATTTCTGTTGTGAGCCTTATACTAAATTTGGAATTTTTTAGGAATATTTTTAAGAGCAATGTTTGCACAATTTTAAATGTTATATCTGTTACATAACTATTTGTTTTAACTACTCATTTAGCTATTATTGTTGTATAAATTTGATTGTTTATACATGGATCCATGTTTTTAACATATTTGTGTACTCAATAAATTGTTTATTGTAATCGTTTGACAATATTGCATTTGGTCCAGACCCAGCCTTCGTATAGTTGGCGCTTTGGTATACCTTATTAGTTTCATCTTTCCATTTTGACAACTAGGTGTCAAATTATCAAAGCCAGAGGTCTTATTTAGTAGGCGCTAGGTGTACTTCACTATCAGTACACTGAAGGTTCCCTTTAAGGGACGTCATCCAAGATGGCATCCCTTGAATTCCAATTGGCTGATAGAATTCTATAAGCCAATCTGGATTAAAGGGTAAAAAATCCTATTGGCTGATGCAATCAGCCAATAGGATTGAGCTTTAATCCTATTGGCTGATCCAATCAGCCAAAAGGATTGATCTTGCATTCAATTGGCTGATTGGAACAGGTGGATGAGGATGGATGTCCTGTCTTCAAAAACTGTAAGTGGGGTTAGTGTTAGGTTTTATTAAGGGTTTATTGGGTGGGTTTTATTTTTAGATTAGGGACTTTGGGCAATGTAAAAGAGCCAAATGCCTTTTTAAGGGCAATGCCCATCCAAATTCCCTTTTCAGGGCAATGGGGAGCATAGGTTAATTTAGATAGGATTTTATTTGTGGGCTTTGGTTGTGTGGGTGGTGGGTTTTACTGTTGGGGAGTTGTTTGTATTTTTTTTACAGGTAAAAGAGCTGATTTCTTTGGGGCAATGCCCCACAAAAGGCCCTTTTAAGGGCTATTGGCAGTTTAGTGTAGGCTTTTTTTTGGGGGGGGGGGGGCTTTTTTATTTTGATAGGGCTATTAGATTAGGTGTAATTAGTTTAAATATGTTATAATTTATTTTTTATTTTGTGTAATTTAGTGTTTATTTTTTTGATAATTTAGTTAATTGTATTTAATTAATGTAATTTATTTAATTTTAGTGTAATGTTAGGTTTTTAACTGTAAGACAGGTTAGGTTTTATTTCACAGGTAAATTTGTATTTATTTTTACTAGGTAGTTAGTAAATAGTTAATAACTATTTACTAACTAGTCTACCTAGTTAAAATAAATACAAACTTAGCTGTGAAATAAAAATAAAACCTAAGCTAGCTACAATGTAACTATTAGTTATATTGTAGCTAGCTTAGGGTTTCTTTTATAGGTAAGTATTTAGTTTTAAATAGGAATTATTTAGGTAATGATAGTAATTTTTATTTAGATTTATTTTAATTTTATTAAAGTAAGGGGTGTTAGGGTTAGACTTAGGGTTAGGGTTAGGTTTAGGGGTTAATATATTTATTTAGCGTTAGTGATGTGGGAGGCCAGAGGTTTAGGGGTTAATAACTTTAGTATAGTGGTGGCGGCGATGTTGGGGGCTGCGTAACGAAGCTTTACACTCCGTTATTGAAATTGTTAGGCTTTTTTTTAGCCGGCTATCCCCTTTGATGTCTATAGGGAAATCGTGCACGAGCACGTCAAACCAGCTCAAAGCAGCGCTGGTATTTGTGTACGGTATGGAGCTCAATGCAGCCATATCGCCAGGTTTTTGCAAACCTCTAATAGCAGCGCTATTAAAGGTGAGCGGTGACAATAACTTGCAAGTTATTACTGAACCACTCATAATGCAAAACTCGTAATCTGGCTGACTATTAGTAAAAATGCTAAATGCCCTTCTAAGGGCAATGCACAGCCATTTCAGGTTCGCCTCAACCTTTGTTAAATCTACCCCATTGACTTAGATTTGTGGCTTTGACAAAATTATTGAAAACTAGCAATATAGAATGGCATATTTGATCCTTTCTTTGGTATTATACTATAATTGTATTGTAATAGATTAACAGTGGAGCTCAAATTTATCGCACACCCACAAATGGGCCAATTCTCTTGCTTACGGGCAGGTCATAAATAACCAGAGATCAGATCACTGTTTCATTTTATAAATGTCCCCCCAATTGGACCCAAAATACAGTGGTGTGTAGTTTATTTAAAAAATAAAAATTGTAGTATGTGAGTGTGCACGTGTCTGAAACACTATATAGCAGCAGTGTTGCAAGAATGTGATCCATATGCAAGAGTTTTAGATGGCAGAACTGTTTCCTCCCATGTAGTGCTACAGACACCAAGGTATCTTTTCAACAAAGAATACCATGAGAATTAAAGGGACAGTCAAGTCCCCAAAAAACTTTCATGATTCAGATAGAGCATGTAATTTTAAACAACTTTCCAATTTGCTTTTATCACCAATTGCTTTTTTCTTCTGGTATTCTTAGTTGAAAGCTAAACCTAGGAGGTTCATATGCTAATTTCTTAGATCTTAAAGGCCGCCTCTAATCCAAATGCATTTTGATAGTTTTTTACCACTAGAGGGCATTAGTTCACGTGTTTCATATAGATAACATTGAGCTCATGCACGTGAATTTACCATGGAGTCAGCTCTGATTGGCTAAAATGCAAGTTTGTCAAAAGAACTGAAATAAGGGGGCAGTCTGCTGAGGCTTAGATACAAGGTAATTACAGAGGTAAAACGTGTATAATTATAACTGTGTTGGTTATGCAAAACTGGGGAATTAGTAATTAAGGGATTATCTATCTTTGAAAACAACAAAAATTTTGGTGTTGACTGTCCCTTTAAGCAAATAGTAAAGTAAATTGGAAACTTTTCTAAAATTGTATGCTCTGATTCACAAAATATATATTTCTTTTATCCCTTTAAATTTTTCAGCACTGCTGAATAAAGGTTATGTCATTCTGTCTCTTTCACTGTACCTGTGTGTGTCCAAAATGAACTGAATCTGTGCCTGGCAACCCCATGGTTTGTTAGGCAACTAGAGGTTGCTGCCGTATCAGTTGATAGAAGGGATTGGTGTTATTATCCCTAGATGTTAGTTCTGTATATATTGCCTGTAAAAGAAAGTTTAATATCATTAATTTTTTTGTTTTACAAGAACTTATTCTCACTGATTTGATTAGTTATTTCAATATAGATGAGGAAAGGTAAAGTCTGTTTCCCTTGTTTTACTGGTGTGCATCCAACATGAACTGAAGCCATGTCCGGCAACACCACTGTTTTATTGTATTTGTTACTTCATAGAACACTTAAGGCTGTGACACACTGCAAGCGCAGCCGTGCGCATCGTGTAGATGCAGCTGTGCGCGCTCAGTGTGTCCTGCCTTTTCATCTCTGAGCACTCTGCTGCATCAGGTCGGGTAGCTAAGCACTCAGAGATGAAATAATTGAACTTCAGAAGTGATGCGACGCGGTGCGAAGCAGCTGCATCGCCTCGCGCCGCATCGCTTGCAGTGTGTCACAGCCTTAAGGGGCTGATTTATTAAGGCCGTATTCAGCCTTTATGAGCTGTTTCCGCGTGAGCTTTCAGGGTCGGCGGAAACAGGAGTTAAGAAGCAACGGTCTTAAGACCGCTGCTCCTTAATTCTTCCACCACCTCTGAGGCGGCGGACAGCAATCAGCCCGATTGGATATGATCGGGTTGATTGATACCCACTGCTAGCGGCCAATCTGCAGGGGGCGGTATTGCACAAGCATTTCACTAGAAATTTTTGTGCAATGATAAATGCCGACAGCCGACAGCGTATGCGGATTATGTCCGCCCTAACATGATAAATCAGCCCCTATAGTCTTCATGGTACAGCTACCATCATTTTTATCAGATCTCACAACTGTAGCACGTATTGCAGGACTGTAATGCTTTCCATTTTTAAAAATATCTTAATTTCTAAAGTGAAACCAGGAACTTCCCCTACTCCATCTATGATCTTTCCTACTCTGCTCACGATTTCCCCAACCCTGCACACACAACAACTACTGTTGTTGTCCGCAGCCTCCAGGGTGGCGGATTGAAAACCAGGTACGCTGGGCCGGAATAGCCGCAAGCAAAAGGGTTAACTATTTGATAACTTTGAAAAAGTGTCAAATAGTGCCGAATGTGTATTCGGAACATCTGTATTGACGTAAGCACCAATCTGTGTCGGATTGAGACCGGCGGATCGTATGTTACGTCACAGATTTCAAATTTTGATGGTCTGTAGGCTTTGATAACTAGGTCGAATCAAGCTCGCCACAATTACGCTGCGGAATTCCAGCGTATTTCAGGTTGACGGCTTCAGGGCCAGACTGGGACCAAAAAGAGGCCCGGGCATTTTAGGGCAAAAAGGACCCCCTTTGCTCAACATTTCTTATTTAAAGGGACAGTCTAGTCAAAATTAAACTTTCATGATTCTGATAGGGCATGTCACTTTAATTTTTTTTTCCAATTTACATTTATCAGCAAATATGCTTTGTTGAAAACTAAACCTAGATAGGTTCATATGCTAATTTCTAAGGCCTCAAAGGCCACATCTTCTCTGGGTGCATTTTACAGTTTTTAGAGGGTGTTAGTTCACGTGTGCCATATAGATAACATTGTGCTCACGCCTGTGGAGTTACGTATGAGAGGGCACTGATTGACTAAAATGCATGTCTGTTAAAATAACTGAGATAAGGGGACAGTCTGCAAGAGACTTAGATACAAGGTAATCACAGAGGTTAAAAGTATATTAATATAACAGTGTTGGTTATGCAAAACTGGGGAATGGGTAATAAAGGGATTATCTATCTTTTAAAACAATAAAAAATATATTGTAGACTGTCCCTTTAATTGCATACCAAGCATGGCAAGTATAATACTTGTTTAAGTGACAAAAACATTTACTTTTTTTTTTTCATGATTCAGATAGAGCGTGCAATTTTAAACAACTTTCTAATTTACTACTATTATCATTTTTGGTATATTTATTTGAAATAGCAGGAATGTAAGCTTAGAAGCCTTAGCTGGCCCATTAGCTGACCACATACACACTGCGCCACATATGCACCATACTACACCACAAACCACATACACATCTAACCACAGCACATACACATCTAACCACACCACATACACATCTAACCATAGCACATACACATCTAACCACAGCACATACACATCTAACCAAACCACATACACATCTAACCACACCACATACACATCCAACCACACCACATACAAATCTAACCACACCACATACACATCTAACCACAGCACATACACATCTAACCACACCACATACACATCTAACCACACCACATACACATCTAACCACACCACATACACATCCAACCACACCACATACACATCTAACCACAGCACATACACATCTAACCACACCACATACACATCTAACCACACCACATACACATCCAACCACACCACATACAAATCTAACCACACCACATACACATCTAACCACAGCACATACACATCTAACCACACCACATACACATCTAACCACACCACATACACATCTAACCACACCACATACACATCTAACCACACCACATACACATCTAACCACACCACATACACATCTAACCACACCACATACAAATCTAACCACACCACATACACACCTAACCACACCACATACACATCTAACCACACCACATACACATCCAACCACACCACATACAAATCTAGCCACACCGCATACACATCTAACCACACCACATACACATCTAACCACACCACATACACATCTAACCACACCACATACACATCTAACCACACCACATACATATCTAACCACACCAAATACACATCTTACCAAAGATGAAGTTTCCTTTAAATGATGTCATCCAAGATGGCTTCCCTCGAATTCCGATTGGCTGATAGGATTCTATCAGCCAATCGGAATTAAGGTAAGAAAATCTGATTGGCTGATTCAATTAGCCAATCAGATTCAAGTTCAATCCGATTGGCTGATCCAATCAGCCAATCAGATTGAGCTTGCATTCTATTGGCTGATCGGAACAGCCAATAGAATGTGAGCTCAATCTGATTGGCTGATTGAATCAGCCAATCAGATTTTCTTACCTTAATTCCAATTGGCTGATAGAATCCTATCAGCCAATCGGAATTCGAGGGACGCCATCTTGGATGACGTCATTTAAAGGAAACTTCATCCGTCGTTCAGTCGTTGGGCCAGCTGGATGTTCCGCGTCGGAGGTCGGAAGAAGACGGAAGAAAGAAGATTGAAGATGCCGCTTGGAGGAAGACTTCACCCGATCGAGGACCTCTTCTTTGCCGCTTGGATGAAGACATCGCCGGGATGGAAGACCTCTTCTTTGCCGCTTGGATGAAGACATCGCCGGGATGGAGGACCACATCTGGATGAAGAGTTCGGCCCGGCTGGGTGAAGACGACTCAAGGTAGGGAGATCTTCTGGGGGTTAGTCTTAGGTTTTTTTAAGGGGGGTTTGGGTGGGTTTAGAGTAGGGGTATGTGGGTGGTGGGTTGTAATGTTGGGGGGGTGGTATTGTGTTTTTTTTTACAGGCAAAAGAGCTGATTACTTTGGGGCATGCCCCGCAAAAAGCCCTTTTAAGGGCTGGTAAAAGAGCCGGTTACTTTTTAATTTAGAATAGGGTAGGGCATTTTTTTATTTTGGGGGGCTTTATTATTTTATTAGGGGGCTTAGAATAGGTGTAATTAGCTTAAAATTCTTGTAATCTTTTTTTATTTTTTGTAATTTAGTGGGGGGGGGGTTTTGTAATTTAGTTTAGTGTATTTAATTGTATTTTAGTTGAGATATTTGTAGTTTATTTAATTTATTGATAGTGTAGGTGTATTTGTAACTTAGGTTAGGATTTATTTTACAGGTAAATTGGTATTTATTTTAACAAGGTAGCTATTAAATAGTTATTAACTATTTAATAGCTATTGTACCTAGTTAAAATAAATACCAAGTTACCTGTAAAATAAATATAAACCCTAAAATAGCTACAATGTAATTATTAATTATATTGTAGCTATCTTAGGGTTTATTTTATAGGTAAGTATTTAGTTTTAAATAGGAATAATTTAGTTAATATTATTAATATTATTTAGATTTATTTTAATTAAGTTAGGGGTGTTAGAGTTAGATAGGGTTAATATAGTTAATATATATAATATAACTATATTAACTATATTAACCCTAATATAATTAGGGTTAATATAGTTAATATAGGTGGCGGCGGTATAGGGGGATTAGATTAGGGGTTAATTAATTTAATATAGGTGGCGGCGGTGTAGGGGGATTAGATTAGGGGTTAATTAATTTAATATAGGTGGCGGCGGTGTAGGGGGATTAGATTAGGGGTTAATACATTTATTATAGGTGGCGGCAGTGTAGGGGGATTTAGATTACAGGCAAAAGAGCTGATTACTTTGTGACAATGCCCCGCAAAAAGTCCTTTTAAGGGCTGGTAAATGAGCTGATTACTTTGGGGCAAAGCCCCGCAAAAAGCCCTTTTAAGGGCTGGCAATAGAGCTGTGATTTTGGGGTAATGCCACGCAAAAAGCCCTTTTCAGGGCTATTTGTAGGGCTAGGTTAATAATTTAATATAGGTGGCGGCGGTATAGGGGATTAGATTAGGGGTTAATAATTTAATATAGGTGGCGGCGGTGTAGGGGGCTCACATTAGGGGTTAATATAGTTTAAATAGGTGGCGGCGGTGTAGGGGGATCATATTAGGGGGTAACATAGTTAATGTAGCTGGCGGGGGGGTAGGGGGCTCACATTAGGGGGTAAAACATTTAATGTAGCTAGCGGCGGTGTAGGGGGCTCAGATTAGGGGGTGATATAGGTAATGTAGCTGGCAGCGGGGTCCGGGAGCGGCGGTTTAGGGGTTAAACATTTTATTAGGGATTGCGGCGGGAGATCGCAGTTGACAGGTGGATAGACATTGCGCATGCGTTAGGTGTTAGGTTTTATTTTGCAGTTCGCGGTTGACAGGTAGATAGACATTGCACATGCGTTAGGTTTTATTTTGCAGCTAGTTTAGGGAGTTACGGGGCTCCAATAAACAGTGTAAGGCTTACTACGCCTGCAATTTGTGGCGAGGTGAAAATGGAGTAAGATTTCTCAATTTTCGCCACGTAAGTCCTTACGCTGTATATTGGATACCAAACTGCGCGGGTTTGGTATACCAGTCTATGGGCCAAAAAACTACGGCCAAAGGCAGAAATATACCAGCGTAACTTCTATGTTACGCCGTATATGTGATACCAAGCCCGCGCAAAATTTGGCGTCGCCGGCTTTTGCGGGCGACGATTTATATCGGATCGAGGCCCTAGTTTCTCTGCTGCTCATGAACTTGCCTAGATAAACCTTTCAGCAAACGATAACAAGAGAAGGAAGTAAATTAAATAATAGAAGTAAATTGGAAAGTTGTTTAAAATTGTATTCTCTATCTGAATCATGAAAGAACATTTTTTGGTTTCATGTCCCTTTAAATTAATGACCACACTTTCAAAAGACAAGTAATAGTAACAGAACATTGGTCAAAATTGCTTGCAGCCTCTTATTTATTAGGGACTCTAATGATTATTATCCTACATAAAATGATAAACAAAGTACAAAAACACAAATACAGACAAATTGCCTAGAGAAGATAAAATAAAAGCTCCAGCTTCACAGATATTTAAATATCTGTATAGGACAAACTGTGTATAGGTAAAGATGTTAACATTTCTTTTATGTAGACACTGAAATCAACCTCTTGGTATCATAGATATGCATCCCACATACATATAAGATATATGGAAAATATTAGGATATTAAGATGAACTTCAAAGGGATTAACATAAATTATAATAGTTTATAGTTTAACCAGGAACCCCTGGCCCTGAGTCCCCAAAAATTGATCTGCCTTACCCCTTATCCCAGAGGGCAAGTCCTACCGGAGCCTACCCCAGAGGGCCGGCCTTAGATGTCCAGGCACCCTGTGTGGGCTACTCCCATGGTGCCCCCCCCCCACATTCACCTAAACATCAACCAGGGGCTGATGGGGGTTACAGGGGGGTGTTGAGACTGACTGGGGTTACAGGGGGCCCTGTGACTGATGGGGGTTACAGGGGGGTGCTTAGGTTGATTGGGGTTACAAGGAGGGGAGCGGCCTGTTGCTGATGGGGTTTACCAGGAGGGCCCTGAGACTGATGTGGGTTACAAGGGGCCCTGGGGCCGATGGTGGTTATAGGGGGGCCCTGGGGCTGATGGTGGTTATAGGGGGGCCCTGGGGCTGATGGTGGTTACAGGGGAGGGCTGGGGCTGATGGTGGTTACAGGGGGGGGGGCTAGGGCTGATGGTGGTTACAGGGGGGTCCCTGGGGCTGATAGTGGTTTACAGCCCTAGCATCCCCACTGTAACCACCATCAGCTTCAGGCCCCCGTAACTACTATCAGCCCCAGGTCCCCCGTAACTACCATCAGCCCCAGGGCCCCCCTGTAACTCCAATCAGCCTCATCAGAGTCATCACCTCCCTGTAACTACCATCAGCCCCAGGGCCCCCCTGTAACTAACAACAGCCCCAGGCCCCCCCTGTAACTAACATCAACCTCAGCACCCCCACCATGTTATCTCCATTAGCCCCAGCACCCCCACCCTGTAACCCCCATTAGCCCCAGGGCCCCTACCCTGTAACCCCCATTAGCCCCAAGGCCCTCCTGTAACTAACATCAGCCCCAGGGGCCCCCCTGTAACCCCAATCAGCCCCAGCACCCCCACCCTGTAACTCCCATTAACCCCATGACCCCCCTGTAACCCTAATCAGCCTCAGCTAATTTTTTTTGCTATCACTCCATTTAAACAGAAATAGAGCATTGTTGGGGGTTTTTTAATTTTATTTACCTATCAAAACTATATATATATTTTTAGTAGACAACCAAAGGTACTGATCTATGCCCATTTTGGTATATTTTATGCCGCCATTTCACCGCCATATGCGATCATATTACAAAAATCGTTAACTTTTTCACAAACTTTAAGTTTAACCCCTTAATGACAACTGACGTACCAGGTACGTCATGCAAAAACGAACTGCTAATGACAATAGACGTACCTGGTACGTCAGTTGTCTAACAGAGTGCTGGAAGTGATCACAATCGCTTCCAGCAGCTCTGAGGGTATTGCAGTGATGCCTCGATATGGAGGCATCCTGCAATACCCCTTTACAAGCCTCTGATGCAGAGAGAGCCACTCTGTGGCCCTCTCTGCACCGGTAGCGATGGTGCCGATGGTGCCGTTGTCCGGGTGGGAGGAGGGAGCGTGTGCGAGCGTGCACGATGCGCACGCGTGCACAGGGGCGCGCGTGCACGGGGGTGCGCGTGCACGTGCGCGCATTAGCCACACTGACACCAATGAAGGAAGGAAGGGGGAAAAAAGTTAATTTTTTTTTACATATAAAAGGATCTGGGAGGGGGAGGGGGTGAGGGTATTGTGGGGGGGCTGCTACACTACAGAAATAATTAAAAATAAAAATAAAAGTTATAAATAAAATTAAAATACTTTGGTTTGTGGGGCCAAACTGGGTACTGGCAGACAGCTGCCAGTACCCAAGATGGCGGTAATTAGGTAGGGGAGAGGGTTAGAGAGCTGGAGGGGGGGATCAGGGAGGTTGGTGCTAAGGCAGGGGTCCATCACAACTAAAATATTTTATTTTTATTTAAAAAAAAAAACAAAAAAACTTTTATTTAGTACTGGCAGACTTTCTGCCAGTACTTAAGATGGCGGGAACAATTGTGGGGTGGGGGAGGGAAGAGAGCTGTTTGGGAGGGATCAGGGGGTGGGATGTGTCAGGTGGGAGGCTGATCTCTAAAATTAACCCTGCAAGCTCCCTACAAGCTACCTAATTTAACCCCTTCACCGCTGGGCATAATTCACGTGTTATGCGCAGCAGCATTTAGCGGCCTTCTAATTACCAAAAAGCAATGCCAAAGCCATATAAGTCTGCTATTTCTGAACAAAGGGGATCCCAGAGAAGCTTTTACAACAATTTCTGCCATAATAGCACAAGCTGTTTGTAAATAATTTCAGTGAGAAACCTAAAATTGTGAAAAATGTAAAGTTTTTTTTTTATTTGCTCGCATTTGGCGGTGAAATGGTGGCATAAAATATACCAAAATGGGCCTAGATCAATACTTGGGGTTGTCTACTACACTACACTAAAGCTAAAATTGACCCTACAAGCTCCCTATAAGCTCCCTAATTAACCCCTTCACTCCTGGGCATAAAATACGTGTGGTGCGCAGCAGCATTTAGCGGCCTTCTAATTACCAAAAAGCAACCACAAAAGCCATATAAGTCTGTTATTTCTGAAAAAGGGGATCCCAGAGAAGCATTTACAACCATTTGTGCCATAATTGCAGAAGCTATTTGTAAATAATTTCAGTGGGAAACCTAAAGTTTGTGACAAAATTTGTGAAAAAGTGAACTTTTTTTTTTTTATCGCATTTGGCGGTGAAATGGTGGCATGAAATATACCAAAATGGGCCTAGATCAATACTTTGGGATGTCTTCTAAAACAAAATATATACATGTCAAGGGATATTCAGGTATTCCTGACAGCTATCAGGGTTCCAAAGTAACTAGCGCTAATTTTGAAAAAAAGTGGTTTGGAAATAGCAAAGTGCTACTTGTATTTATTGCCCCATAAATTACAAAAAAAAAGCAAAAAACATGTAAACATTGGGTATTTCTAAACTCAGGACAAAATTTATAAACTATTTAGCATGGGTGTTTTTTGGTGATTGTAGATGTGTAACAGATTTTGGGGGTCAAAGTTAGAAAAAGTGTGTTTTTTTCCATTTTTTCCTCATATTTTATCATTTTTTTTTTAGTAAATTATAAGATATGATGAAAATAATGGTATCTTTAGAAAGTCCATTTAATGACGAGAAAAACGGTATATAATATGTGTGGGTACAGTAAACGAGTAAGAGGAAAATTACAGCTAAATGCAAACACTGCAGAAATGTAAAAATTGCCATTGTCATTAAGGGTAAGAAAATTGAAAAATGGTCCGGTCATTAAGGGGTTAACAACTGCAGTCATAAAAAAAATGTTTATAAAAACGTCTCTGGTGTCCCCGTTGTTCAGAAATAGCAGGCATGCGTGGATTTGCCATTATTTTTCAGTAATTATAAGGCCTCTAATTGCCGATGCGCACCACACTTCCAGCAGTGAAGGGGTTATTTAGTTAGCTGCTATGAGTATTAGTATTATAATGTAGGTATTACCCTCTCGTCTGACACCTCCCACCTCCCTGATCCCTACCTGATCCCTCCCAAACAGCTTTCTCCCTCTCTACCCATGCTCCTCACCACCATTTTAGGTGATGGCAGACATTTTTTTTTTTGGTTGCAGTTTAGTATCCCCCCTTACCATCTCACCTCCCTGATCCCTCCCAAACAGGTCTCTAACCCTCCCCCTTCTACAAGGTCTCTGCCATCTTAGGTACCCAGTTTTTACAATTTGATTTATTTATTTTTATTAATAAAGAAAAACATTGATGTAGTGTATCGGCCCCCTTTCACCCTCCCCACCTCCCAAATTTATGCCATGCAAACAGGAAGAGGACTAGTTCACAGTTTCAGACCAAATGTACATAGTACACAGAAGGTTCCTCAACCCCAATTGTAAAAAAAAATTATAACTTATCCGAACTGATAAAGTAATTTTTTTCATGGTGGTGAGAGTCCACGATACTTTACTCTTGTGAATTACTCTTCCCTACCAGGCAAAGATTCCCAAAACCCAAGAGCTCTATAACCCCCCCCCACCTCACACATACCTCAGTCTAACATATAGCCAAGAAATTGAGGTAAGAAAAGGAATGAGTCATAAAAAGAGCAGTGAAAAAAGATGTTCTGAAGAAAAAATTAACCCCAAAAAACGCAAGGTGGGGTCTTGTGGACTTTCACCACATGAAATAAATTAATTTATCAGGTAAGCATAAATTATGTTTTCTTTCATGCAGGTGGTGAGAGTCCACAATCCATTACTCTTGTGAACTAATACACATGCTGTGGAGTCCACGAGTAATCACTTAAAGGTAGGGAATAAAAAATATCTGTTTTTCTCACTGAGAAATTAAAATTAAATGATCTCTGAAGAATTCTTAGGATTAGGACACAAAGAAGAAACAAAAATCTCTCTGCTAAAGTTGTCTGAAGACAGGGGCGAAACTACAGGGGGTGCAGAGGTTGCAGGTGCGACTGGCCCAGCTTAAAAAAAAAAATTTAGTTTTTTTTATAAAAAAAAAATTTTATAATTTTTTTTTGTAAAAAACGTTAACCTACCACTGCCTGCACTGATATCATGTGAATGTGACATGACTACAGGGGTTAGGGTTTTATGTTTTACCCATTGGTGTTTATGTGTGTATGGTGTGTGTGTGTATGTATGTGACTGTGTGTGTATTTATGCATGTATGTGTGTTTGTGTATGTTTGTGGAACCAGCAAATTACAGACCTTGTTACTACAGCATGGGGGGGCAGGGGGTAAATAGTGTCACTATACAGTACCACTATATACAGTATGGGGGGTGGACCATGCCACTGACTACTGTGGTCACTTTATAAAGTACTGGGCGGGTTGGGTTAGGCCAACCATCTCACCGGCAGATTACAGACTGTGTCACTAACTTACTATATACAGTACTGGGGGGTTAAATAGTGTCACTATATATATATACAGTAATAGGGGGTCAGACCATCTCACAAACTGTGGGCATAGGGTACCTCCTTTTGCAGACATGTAATCTGATTCACATTTTTTTTTGTGTTAAATGTAAAAAAGAAAATGATATGTATTAAATTCACCTTTTTTGGAGGGGGGAGGGGCGGTAGGGGCCCCCTTCTTAGATTCTTGCACCTGGGCTCTGTGGTTTCTAGTTACGCCTCTGTCTGAAGACACAATCTTATGCAAAAAAAATCAAATAAGGAGGATCACAAGAAAGCGCAGATAACTCAGAAACTTTTATAGCAGAGGAAATAGCCAAAAGAAAAAACACTTTCGAAGAAAGTCGTTTAATTTTCATATTATGCATAGGTTTAAAAGAAGGAGCTTGCAAAACCATTAACATCAAATAAATATACCATGGAGGAGAAATTGGCTTGATTACAGGTTTAATACATTCCAGGGCCTGAACAAAACTATGAATATCAGGAAGATTAGCAATCTTTCTGTGGAACAAGACTGAAAGAGCAGAAATCTGCCAGTTTAGAGAGCCTTTATCTAGACCATCCTGCAAAAGCTGCAAAATCCTAGGACTTCCAAAAGAATGCCAAGAAACACTATGGTCTATACACCAGGAAATAAAGCAACACAGTAAATCAGGGTATATATCTATGTGTACTGTTTAAACTATGTTTTAATTAGAATGTGTATGTCTACAATCTCATAGTTTACATTTCTACCTTTGTGTCTATATACCACTATACTGCATAAAGTTGTACAATGTATACATCTGAAGACATTGATTTATTAGTAACTTTAAAGCTGGCTACACACTGTCATTGAACACAAAAGGCTAGATTACGAGTGGAACATTTATTATCACTCCTGCTCGTCCCCTAACTGCACTCGACTTCGGCGTGTTTTTTTTCTTTCCGCATTTCACACTTTATTGCTGCTTTCTATACCTGAGGTTTCAGGTCTGCCTGAAACCTAAGTTAAGAAGCGCGGTCGTAAGACTGCTGCTCCTTAACTTGTCCGCAACCTTTTTATGATATGATCGGGATGATTGACACCCACTGCTAACGGCCGCAAATGTGCAGGGGGCGGCATTGCACAAGTATTTCACTAGAAATGCTTGTGCAATGATAAATGTAGACAGCGTATGCTGTCAGCATTTAGGGATGTAGCGAATCATGTCCACCCGACATATATGATAAATCTACCCCTATGGGAGAATACGTTAACACAGTCTCAATATTTTAAATTTGGTTATTTACATGCGTCAGATACCACACATATTTCACTTTGAAAGTAAAAGTTTTAGCTTGTGCCCAAAAAGCCAAAGTTAAAATATTGTGACTCGTTAATGTATTCTCCCTTAGACTTAAATGGAGCGTAAAAGTTTGAAAAAAACACACTACTTACTAACCCAACATATTAAAGGGACAGTTTACACCAGAATTGTTATTGTATAAAAAGGTAGATAAACCCTTTATTACCCATTCCCCAGTTTTACATAACCAACACAGTTATATTAATATACTTTTTACCTCTGTGATTACCTTGTATCTAAGCCTCTGCAGACTGCCCTTTATTTTAGTTCTTTTGATAGACATAGATTTTAGCCAATCAGTGCTGACTCCATGTGCATGAGCACAATATTATTTATATGGCACACATGAACTAACGCCCTCTAGTTGTGAAAAACTGTCAAAATGCATTCATATAAGAGGCAGCCTTTAAAGGCAAAGAAATTAGCATATGACCTACCTAGGTTTAGCTTTCAGCTAAGAATACCAAGAGAATCCTTTCGGTGGGCGGGACAAATGGAGAGCAGCAAAAGAAAAGAGCTCTGCAGCTTTCTCTAACCAAACTGCCTTTTAACTGCAATACAGATTGTCCCCGTGCATCAATCTTGCCAGGTGTAGTGGGTCTACCTCTCACTCGAGCATTTTGGCTGAAAATCTAGCACAAAGGACTTTAACACCAGTACTTGTTCACAGAGGGGCAATAAAGAAAAATAGCCACCATATTGGATTCTGGCACTATCGAACACCTCCATAAGCTCGCACCGGACCACTTTACTACGGAACGTGGAAAATTTGCACTTCCAACACCTGTCTGGCAGATTAACCTCCAGCTGTGCCCACCAAGACCCGTTTATAGAGGCGGAGGCCTTTGGAAAGCTATCGGAACCGCCTGCATCGGATTGCCAGAAGGGAGTCAGTGGGAAATCACCTTCGGCGGTAACCAGTATCCCAGTCCGGCTTCTTCTAACTGAACAGACTTTATAACTAGGTACCCTGCACCCGCTGCTAAAACAGTACACAACAGGAGCTGGGACGTGCCTGAAAGCTTGTAAAGGGCTGATACAAGAACTACACAAACAGGTACCGAAAGAGACGTTACAAGGGGACTTGCACAAGCGCCTAGGGGTGGAGACCAAGATGACCCTATAGGAAACTGAAACAAGCTTAATGGCATATGCTTAGGCCTTGCATCCGTTACCA